>NC_053494.1:223782212-224067750 GCF_905171775.1 Rana temporaria | reverse complement strand
CCCGGTTCCCCTCGGTCTCTCTCTCTCCCGGTTCCCCCCCTCCTCCTCCTCTCTCTCTCCCGGTTCCCCTCAGTCTCTCTCTCTCCCGGTTCCCCCCCTCCTCCTCCTCCTCTCTCCCGGTTCCCCCCCTCCTCCTCCTCTCTCTCTCCCGGTTCCCCTCGGTCTCTCTCTCTCCCGGTTCCCCCCCTCCTCCTCCTCTCTCTCTCCCGGTTCCCCTCGGTCTCTCTCTCTCCCGGTTCCCCTCGGTCTCTCTCTCTCCCGGTTCCCCCCCTCCTCCTCCTCTCTCTCTCCCGGTTCCCCTCGGTCTCTCTCTCTCCCGGTTCCCCCTCGGTCTCTCTCTCTCCCGGTTCCCCCCCTCCTCCTCCTCTCTCCCGGTTCCCCCCCTCCTCCTCCTCTCTCTCTCCCGGTTCCCCCCCGGTCTCTCTCCCGGTTCCCCCCCTCCTCCTCTCTCTCTCCCAGTTCCCCTCCCCCTCCTCTCTCCCGGTTCCCCCCCCTCCTCCTCCTCCTCTCTCTCTCCCGGTTCCCCTCCCCCTCTCTCCCGGTTCCCCTCCTCCTCTCTCCCGGTTCCCCTCCCCCTCTCTCCCGGTTCCCCTCTCTCTCCCGGTTCCCCTCCTCCTCTCTCCCGGTTCCCTTCCCCCTCCTCTCCCTGTTCCCCTCCTCCTCTCTCCCGGTTCCCTTCCTCCTCTCTCTCCCGGTTCCCCTCCTCCTCCTCTCTCCCGGTTCCCCTTCCTCTCTCTCCCGGTTCCCCTCCCCCTCTCTCTCCCGGTTCCCCTCCTCCTCTCCCGGTTCCCCTCCTCCTCTCTCACCCGCTCCTTTCCTCTCTCGGACTTTCCGGCTCCGTTTCTCCAATTTTCTCCTCAGAAGTTTCATCTGTAGATCCGCCATGCTGAACACACGTGTGGGAGGGAGGGGGGGAACCCGGAAGTGACGTCACCTCACGGAGACGTTCCGCACTACTTCCGGCGTGGGCGGGCACTGATGTCACGTGGTCTTCTCTGTAGAGGAACCGCTAAAAAGGGCGGAGCATGGGCGGGGATAGAGAGACTATAGAACACACTATAGGGTGGGGGAAGAAGGGCACACCCCCAGGAGGCGGGGACACTGTACAGAGGAGGAGAAGACACGCGAATCCCCCATCACAGAATGCTCCGGAAGTGACGTTTCATCGCCGCCATCTTGCTACACCCCACACCAGTGCACAGTAATAATAGTATGAAGGGGGAGGCGGACATCTTGTTACACCCACCGGAGTTTACATTTCACATATATTTATAACACAAAACGGAGCTTATTCGCTTAAAGACGGTATTTGTAAATCCGAAGGACTGTTTAAATGTTGAAAGCAGCAAATCTGCTGACCTGACATGTTTCCTCATGTGACAGAACTCCTCCGATTTTCACATTTAACATCTTTAACAGTCCGTCGGATTTACAAACACTGTAATTAAGCGAATAAGCTCCGTTTTGTGTTAAAAATAAATGTGAAATGTAAAACTCCGGTGGGTGTAACAAGATGTCCGCCTCCCCCTTCACACTCTATCATTACTGTGCAGGAGTGTGGGGTGTAGCAAGATGGCGGCGACGGAACGTCACTTCCGGAGCATTCTGTGATGGGGAGAGGAATGTGACGAGCCAGCGGCAGGCGCCCGGATGTGGGAGGGGCCATGCTGGTGAGAATTAACCCTTTCATCGGATGTCGGGGAACTTCCGACCCGTGTGTGTGTCGTGTGGGCGGAGCTATAACAAGGGGGCGGAGAGTCCAGAAAGTGAATGTGGGCGTTTCCTGATCTGAGTGGGGGGCGGGCCAATGTACAGAGAGGGCGGAGTCCAGGAAGGGTGTCACTTCTGCCTGGTGTCCCCATAGGGGAGATTTCCCTCACTTCCTGTTCTGGTGACACCCAACATGGGGGAGCATCAGAGACTCCCCTCCTCCCATCCCCCAACAGGGGACACTATAAAGAATTAAAGGGAAGTTCCAGCAACGCTCCGCTCCTCCCCCGTCTCCATTCGCAGTGCGGGCCCCCGGCTATGACAGCTTTACAGCCGGGCACTCACTGCGCATGCGCGAGTCGCGCTCTATGAATGGACAGGCGATCGCCTAGAGGGAGGGGCCTCCTAAGGTGAGAGGAGGAGTCACTGAGGCGGTCCCTGGGCAGAAGGAGATCAGAGGAACCAATCAGGGACAGGTGGGATCTCTGGGGTGTCATATTGTAGAGCGGCACTGATAGTCCCGGGATCAGAAGAATGTCATCCCTGAGATCACCACCGGGTGTCTCCCAACATCAGAGAGCGGAACCCCTCCTCCGCTATTCCACCATGTACCCCACTTCCTGTCCCTGTGTCCCCATCCCATGTACTCCACTTCCTGTCCCTGTGTCCCCATCCCATGTATCCCACTTCCTGTCCCATGTACCCCACTTCCTGTCCCTGTGTCCCCGTCCCATGTATCCCACTTCCTGTCCCTGTGTCCCCATCCCATGTACCCCCCTTCTGTCCCATGTACCCCACTTCTTGTCCCTGTGTCCCCATCCCATGTACTCCACTTCCTGTCCCTGTGTCCCCATCCCATGTACCCCACTTCCTGTCCCCGTCCCATGTACCCCACTTCCTGTCTCATGTACACCACTTCCTGTCCCTGTGTCCCCATCCCATGTACCCCACTTCCTGTCCCTGTGTCCCCGTCCCATGTACCCCACTTCCTATCCCAGGTACCCCACTTCCTGTCCCTGTGTCCCCATCCCATGTACCCCACTTCCTGTCCCTGTCCCATGTACCCCACTTCCTGTCCCTGTGTCCCTGTCCCATGTACCCCACTTCCTATCCCAGGTACCCCACTTCCTGTCCCTGTGTCCCCATCCCATGTACCCCACTTCCTGTCCCTGTCCCATGTACCCCACTTCCTGTCCCATGTACCCCACTTCCTGTCCCTGTGTTCGCATCCCATGTACCCCACTTCCTGTCCCTGTGTCCCCATCCCATGTACCCCACTTCCTATCCCAGGTACCCCACTTCCTGTCCCCATCCCATGTATCCCACTTCCTGTCCCAGGTACCCCACTTCCTGTCCCTGTGTCCCCATCCCATGTACCCCACTTCCTGTCCCCATCCCATGTACCCCACTTCCTGTCCCCATCCCATGTACCCCACTTCCTGTCCCTGTGTCCCTATCCCATGTACCCCACTTCCTGTCCCTGTGTCCCCATCCCATGTACCCCACTTCCTGTCCCCGTCCCATGTACCCCACTTCCTGTCTCATGTACACCACTTCCTGTCCCTGTGTCCCCGTCCCATGTACCCCACTTCCTGTCCCTGTGTCCCCATCCCATGTACCCCACTTCCTGTCCCTGTGTCCCCATCCCATGTACTCCACTTCCTGTCCCTGTGTCCCCGTCCCATGTACCCCACTTCCTGTCCCATGTACCCCACTTCCTGTCCCTGTGTCCCCATCCCATGTACCCCACTTCCTGTCCCTGTGTCCCCGTCCCATGTACCCCACTTCCTGTCCCTGTGTCCCCATCCCATGTACCCCCCTTCTGTCCCATGTACCCCACTTCTTGTCCCTGTGTCCCCATCCCATGTACTCCACTTCCTGTCCCTGTGTCCCCATCCCATGTACCCCCCTTCTGTCCCATGTACCCCACTTCTTGTCCCTGTGTCCCCATCCCATGTACTCCACTTCCTGTCCCTGTGTCCCCATCCCATGTACCCCCCTTCTGTCCCATGTACCCCACTTCCTGTCCCTGTGTCCCCATCCCATGTACTCCACTTCCTGTCCCTGTGTCCCCATCCCATGTACCCCCCTTCTGTCCCATGTACCCCACTTCCTGTCCCTGTGTCCCCATCCCATGTACCCCACTTCCTGTCCCTGTGTCCCCGTCCCATGTACCCCACTTCCTGTCCCATGTACCCCACTTCCTGTCCCTGTGTCCCCATCCCATGTACCCCACTTCCTGTCCCTGTCCCATGTATCCCACTTCCTGTCTCATGTACCCCACTTCCTGTCCCTGTGTCCCCATCCCATGTACTCCACTTCCTGTCCCTGTGTCCCCGTCCCATGTATCCCACTTCCTGTCCCATGTGACCCCAGTTTATGTACCCCACTTCCTGTCCCATGTGACCCCATCCCATGTACCCCACTTCCTGTGTATACTGTGTGATGTCACATTGGGGCAGATAGAAAATATGATCACATGATGAGTACAAAGTATCGATCTGCACAGAATACGATCCGCGTCCTTCTCCGGGAATTCTTATATATTTATTACCCCTCACAGAGATCACAGAACTCCCCCTGACCATCTCCTCTCCAGAAGGGCGGCACCATCTTTGTTCAGGCATCACCCGGGGTCACCCCTTGGGATGGCGGCTCAATCCTGTACATCCTGGTGCAGAGAGAGCAGAGGGCGCCATTCAAGTGTAATGACCTTTATTGATAAAGCACAGCCGATTGGCCAATCACACGAAGCCTCGTGGATCCAGAATCACCATTGGATTTATTTATCAACATTACCGTCTCGTTTACACTTCATAACGAGGCTTCGGACAGGCTTTGGTAAAGCTCCTCCCACCATCTTACAGTCCTGGTTACACTTTGTGCCTGCTTCAATAAATATCCCTCATGTCGCTTTAGTGGAGCTTCAAAGCCTCCATAGAAGTCTATGGTAAAGCTCACTTGAAGCACCAAGCAAATACAAGGTGTAAACAGGACTGTGAGCTCTCCATTGTATTTAGTGGGAGGAGCTTTACCAAAGCCTGTCCGAAGCCTTGTTTTGAAGCAAAGTGTAAACTAGCCCTTAGTGGAGCTTCAAAGCCTCCATAGAAGTCTATGCGGCCCCTGCGGCTTTTGTGAGGCTTTAGCTTCGCTTTGTTTTGGAGAAATGAGATCTCCACACACACGGCATCGGCAAAGCTTCACCAAAGGATCAAAATCACATCATAAAAGCTGTGGAAGCCGAAGCAAGTGTGACTGAACCCTCAGGGCTTTGCTGGGTGTTGTAGTTCTCCAGACAACAGCTGTGTGAGTGAGGGGCAGGCGTGATAAAGAAGCCGAGCAGCTATGAAACGCGTTGCCATGCCCCCTGACACACCCACACCCTGGGTTCCCCTTCTGACACCCGCCCTGCTGAGCTCACCTGCAGCCGCTCTGCCTCCTCCCCCCTCAACCCTGTACTGTGCGACCCAGAGAAGCAGACCTTCCCCCGAGGATGTGACTGGGAGGAGCAGACCTTCCCCCGAGGATTTGTGTGACTGGGAGGAGCAGACCTTCCCCCGAGAATTTGTGTGACTGGGAGGAGCAGACCTTCCCCCGAGAATTTGTGTGACTGGGAGTAGCAGACCTTCCCCCGAGGATTTGTGTGACTGGGAGGAGCAGACCTTCCCCCGAGGATTTGTGTGACTGGGAGGAGCAGACCTTCCCCCGAGGATTTGTGTGACCCAGAGGAGCAGAGCTTCCCCCGAGGATTTGTATGACTGGGAGGATCAGACCTTCCCCCGAGGATTTTTGTGACCCAGAGGAGCAGACCTTCCCACAAGGATTTGTATGACCGGGAGGATCAGACCTTCCCCCGAGGATGTGACTGGGAGGAGCAGACCTTCCCCCGAGGATGTGACTGGGAGGAGCAGACCTTCCCCCGAGAATTTGTGTGACTGGGAGTAGCAGACCTTCCCCCGAGGATTTGTATGACTGGGAGGATCAGACCTTCCCCCAAGGATTTGTGTGTCCTGGAGGATCAGACCTTCCCCCAAGGATTTGTATGACCGGGAGGATTAGACCTTCCCCCGAGGATTTGTATGACTGGGAGGATTAGACCTTCCCCCGAGGATTTGTGTGACTGGGAGGAGCAGACCTTCCCCCGAGGATTTGTGTGACTGGGAGTAGCAGACCTTCCCCCGAGGATTTGTATGACTGGGAGGATCAGACCTTCCCCCAAGGATTTGTGTGTCCTGGAGGATCAGACCTTCCCCCGAGGATTTGTGTGACTGGGAGGAGCAGACCTTCCCCTGAGGATTGTGTGACTGGGAGGAGCAGACCTTCCCCCGAGGATTTGTGTGACTGGGAGGAGCAGACCTTCCCCCGAGGATTTGTGTGACTGGGAGGAGCAGACCTTCTCCTGAGGATTTGTGTGACTGGGAGGAGCAGACCTTCCCCCGAGGATTTGTGTGACTGGGAGTAGCAGACCTTCCCCCGAGGATTTGTATGACTGGGAGGATCAGACCTTCCCCCAAGGATTTGTGTGTCCTGGAGGATCAGACCTTCCCCCGAGGATTTGTGTGACATGGGAGGAGCAGACCTTCCCCTGAGGATTTGTGTGACTGGGAGTAGCAGACCTTCCCCCGAGGATTTGTATGACTGGGAGGAGCAGACCTTCCCCCGAGGATTTGTGTGACTGGGAGTAGCAGACCTTCCCCCGAGGATTTGTATGACTGGGAGGAGCAGACCTTCCCCCAAGGATTTGTGTGTCCTGGAGGATCAGACCTTCCCCCGAGGATTTGTATGACCGGGAGGATTAGACCTTCCCCCGAGGATTTGTGTGACTGGGAGGATTAGACCTTCCCCCGAGGATTTGTGTGACTGGGAGGAGCAGACCTTCTCCTGAGGATTTGTGTGACTGGGAGGAGCAGAGCTTCCCCTGAGGATTTGTGTGTCCTGGAGGATCAGACCTTCCCCCGAGGATTTGTGTGACTGGGAGGATTAGACCTTCCCCCGAGGATTTGTGTGACTGGGAGGAGCAGACCTTCCCCTGAGGATTGTGTGACTGGGAGGAGCAGACCTTCCCCCGAGGATTTGTGTGACTGGGAGGATTAGACCTTCCCCCAAAGGATTTGTGTGACTGGGAGGAGCAGACCTTCCCCTGAGGATTTGTGTGACTGGGAGGAGCAGAGCTTCCCCTGAGGATTTGTATGACTGGGAGGAGCAGACCTTCCCCCGAGGATGTGACTGGGAGGAGCAGACCTTCCCCCGAGGATTTTTGTGACCGGGAGGATCAGACCTTCCCACAAGGATTTGTATGACCGGGAGGATCAGACCTTCCCCCGAGGATTTGTATGACCAGGAGGATCAGACCTTCCCCCGAGGATTTGTGTGACTGGGAGGATTAGACCTTCCCCCGAGGATTTGTGTGACCAGGAGGATCAGACCTTCCCCCGAGGATTTGTATGACCGGGAGGATCAGACCTTCCCCCGAGGATTTGTGTGACTGGGAGGATTAGACCTTCCCCCGAGGATTTGTGTGACTGGGAGGAGCAGAGCTTCCCCTGAGGATTTGTATGACTGGGAGGAGTAGACCTTCCCCCGAGGATTTTTGTGATCGGGAGGATCAGACTTCCAAACTTCTTATACTGTATACTGTGCTACACACACAGCTATTGGTGCCCCCGGTACACATGACCATTACCCTCCCCCTAAAGATATGCCCCAGGGGAGTGTTTGGGGACCCGGGTCCTGCCCCAGGTGAGTGTTTGGGGACCCGGGTCCTGCCCCAGGGGAGTGTTTGGGGACCCGGGTCCTGCCCCAGGGGAGTGTTTGGGGACCCGGGCCCTGCCCCAGGGGAGTGTTTGGGGACCCGGGTCCTGCCCCAGGGGAGTGTTTGGGGACCCGGGTCCTGCCCCAGGGGAGTGTTTGGGGACCCGGGTCCTGCCCCAGGGGAGTGTTTGGGGACCGGGTCCTGCCCCAGGGGAGTGTTTGGGGACCCGCGTCCTGCCCCAGGGGAGTGTTTGGGGACCCGGGGTCCTGCCCCAGGGGAGTGTTTGGGGACCCGGGTCCTGTCCCAGGGGAGTGTTTGGGGACCCGGGTCCTGCCCCAGGGGAGTGTTTGGGGACCCGGGTCCTGTCCCAGGGGAGTGTTTGGGGACCCAGGTCCTGTCCCAGGGAAGTGTTTGGGGACCCGGGTCCTGTCCCAGGGGAGTGTTTGGGGACCCGGGTCCTGCCCCAGGGGACATGTATCAATGCAAAAAAGTTTTTAAAAATATGCAGTTTTTTTTCGGGAGCAGTGATTTTAATAATGCTTAAAGTGAAACAATATATTCCTTTAAATTTCGTACCTGGGGGGTGTCTATAGTATGCCTGTGAAGCAGCGCATGTTTCCCGTGCTTAGAACTGTCTCTGCACAAAGTGCCATTTCTGAAGGGAAAAAAATCATTTAAAATCACTGCTCCCGAAAAAAATGCAGTTTTTAAAACTTTTTTGCATTGATACATGTCCCCTGGCATCAATACTTGTGAAGGTACTACTGTCTGTATTCTATCTGGACAGTTATTGCCAGTAAGCCTAATTCAGGTATAGCTTGTTGTCTAAACGATTGTGGCAGATATCAATTTCTATTGCCAGCAAGCATAACTTATGT
The DNA here is from genome assembly GCF_905171775.1 of Rana temporaria. Lineage (NCBI taxonomy): Eukaryota > Metazoa > Chordata > Amphibia > Anura > Ranidae > Rana > Rana temporaria. The sequence continues at coordinate 224,059,410 of NC_053494.1, read as the reverse complement.
GTGGTTTGATTACTGTGGCTAGTATCTTTTGTAACCTTTTTAACAATTTTACGTTTTTTTTTTTTATGGTTCATGTTTTACTATATATGCGCCAGAGATGTATAATCTGTACAATTTTGTGATCGCACCGCGCTGCTGACGTTTGTGTCCCCGTTTCCTCCACTTAATGTGGAGGATATGGTTACAGCTTAACGCTGGTCTATTGGTGCCCAAAACGAGGCTTGGCTGTCTTGACCAACCAGCGCGTGTGTTGCGGTGGTGTTCGCAAACCCAAAATGAGGCTTGACCCTCATGCTGACCAGAATGCTTGGCTCTGGCCTGCTCTGTGATGCAGGGGGACTCTGTATGGTCGCGCCGATGACGTGAGACGTCGATGAGCGTGCTCACGTGGTGCGGAAGTACCTCCTGCGTTCCAGGAGTGGTTTGATGTCGCTGGCATTGTCTCACCTTCCGTGGGGTACTTTTGGGTACTCTACTGAACTATGTCTTCATTCCAACAGCTAAAGTGTTGGACGAGGCTGCCACGCGCAGTTTTTTATTGATTTGCGTCTCCCGGCCCACCTGCGCATGCGCACTGGTTACCAGGGCGAACCAGGCTGAGGCTTGGTTTGACCCGCATGTGCGCACGCGCGCCGGTGACGTCATTCAGTCTCATATGGCGTGTGTTATTTTAGGGGGGTGATGCGGTGCGCTACCCGTGCCCCAAGAGGAAGCGATATTTGGCGAAACCGGTCGGGCGGAACGTGTATTGCATCGGTATTACCCCCCGTTGACTACACTAACTCCAAACCTATTGGACGGGTTGTCTGGTTTGCTTCCGGCTGGAGCTCCAGACTGACAGGCCTTTTAAGCACTGCTACAATGTAAGTGTGTTTTTGTCTTTATTTTTATACATTTTATCTATGGTTTTACACTATTGCGGCCCTCTGTGTGTTTTCCATGTTACGCGGTAACCAAGTTGTCTACCTATTGGATTGAAATGGTGATTAAGGGACCGCTGGGAATCTGGTAAGCGGATTCATTACTCTAATGGTGGAGGATCTCTTTCTATCGGATTGTCACTTCCGTCTAGGATCAACAATTGTGGACTTTTTTCTTTCTATTCACTGGTGAAAGGAGCTACGTTGTTCTTCTAAAGACTTTGATCACTTTTTTCTTTTCTATTGTTTTATGCATTATTCATGGACAATCACTAATACCATGAGTTTTGGGTACATTTGTTTTTCAATCATTTTTAGCGCATCTTGTTTTTTCTCCTATGCTATCACTGTTCAAATGTTTACAGTAAGATGCAGCTTCACTTGTTTATATACGAGCATTATTTAGTAGCATTGATTTTGTCGACTTCCCTGGGGCAGGACCCGGGTCCCCAAACACTTCCCTGGGGCAGGACCCGGGTCCCCAAACACTTCCCTGGGGCAGGACCCGGGTCCCCAAACACTCCCCTGGGACAGGACCCGGGTCCCCAAACACTCCCCTGGGACAGGACCCGGGTCCCCAAACACTCCCCTGGGGCAGGACCCGGGTCCCCAAACACTCCCCCTGGGGCAGGACCCGAGTCCCCAAACACTCCCCTGGGACAGGACCCGGGTCCCCAAACACTCCCCTGGGACAGGACTCGGGTCCCCAAACACTCCCCTGGGGCAGGACCCGGGTCCCAAAACACTCCCCTGGGGCAGGACCCGGGTCCCCAAACACTCCCCTGGGACAGGACCCGGGTCCCCAAACACTCCCCTGGGGCAGGACCCGGGTCCCCAAACACTCCCCAGGGACAGGACCCGGGTCCCCAAACACTCCCCTGGGACAGGACCCGGGTCCCCAAACACTCCCCTGGGACAGGACCCGGGTCCCCAAACACTCCCCTGGGGCAGGACTCGGGTCCCCAAACACTCCCCTGGGGCAGGACCCGGGTCCCCAAACACTCCCCTGGGGCAGGACTCGGGTCCCCAAACACTCCCCTGGGGCAGGACAAGGGGCCCCAAACACTCTCCTGGGACAGGACCCGGGTCCCCAAACACTCCCCTGGGGCAGGACCCGGGTCCCCAAACACTCCCCTGGGACAGGACCCGGTCCCCAAACACTCCCCTGGGGCAGGACCCGGGTCCCCAAACACTCCCCTGGGGCAGGACCCAGGTCCCCAAACACTCCCCTGGGGCAGGACCCGGGTCCCCAAACACTCCCCTGGGGCAGGACCCGGGTCCCCAAACACTCCCCTGGGGCAGGACAAGGGGCCCCAAACACTCCCCTGGGGCAGGACAAGGGGCCCCAAACACTCCCAATAGAGATGTACAGAACTGTTCGCCGGCGAATAGTTTGCGGCGATTTTTGCTTGTTCGCGTTCACCGCCGCGGGTGAACATATGCGATGTTCGATTCGCCTCCTATTAATTAACATTGAGCAAACTTTGACCCTCTACCTCACAGTCAGCAGACACATTCCAGCCAATCAGCAGCATACCCTCCCTCCCTGACCCTCCCACCTCTAGGGCGGCATCCATTTTAGATTCATTCTGAACCTGCATTCTTAGTGAGAGGAGGGACAGTGTTGCTGCTGCTGATTTTGTAGGGAAAGCGATAGCTAGGCCAGTGTACTCCAGTCCTGAAAGACTCATCTGATCTCTGCTGTTATAACAGCACCCCAAACAGCCCAAACAGGGCCAATCAATCATCAATGCTTTTTTTTTGTAAAGGGGTCCAGAGGTGCTGTGTAATGTAAAGGGGTCCAGAGGTGCTGTGTAATGTAAAGGGGTCCAGTGGTGCAGGGTGCTATGTAAAGGGGTCCAGAGCTGTGGGGTGCTGTGTAATGTAAGGGGCCCAGTGGTGCAAGCTGCTGTGTAATATTAAGGGGTCCAGTGCTGTGTAATATAAAGGGGTCCAGTGGTGCAGTGCTGTGTAATGTAAAGGGGTCCAGTGGTGCAGTGCTGTGTAATACAAAGGGGTCCAGTGGTGCAGTGCTGTGTAATGTAAAGGGGTCTAGTGGTGCAGTGCTGTGTAATATAAAGGGGTCCAGTGGTGCAGTGCTGTGTAATGTAAAGGGGTCTAGTGGTGCAGTGCTGTGTAATACAAAGGGGTCCAGTGGTGCAGTGCTGTGTAATGTAAAGGGGCCCAGAGCTGTGGGTGCTGTGTAATATAAAGGGGTCCAGTGGTGTAGGGTGCTGTGTAATATAAAGGGGCCCAGTGGTGCAAGCTGCTGTGTAATATAAAGGGGTCCAGTGGTGCTGGGTGCTATATAGAGGGGCCCAGAGCTGTGGGGTGCTGTGTAATGTAAGGGGCCCAGGCTCACAGGGTAAACTGTGCCCACCTGCCTGCCAGTGCCACATCTCATCTATATTGTGTTGGCACAGTTGATAAGATATAAAAACAAAATTCACTGCAATACATAATAGTAGTCTTTTGTCTGCCAGGGTGTCTTTGCCTCACAGGGTAAACTGTGCCCGCCTGTCCAGTGCCACATCTCATATGGCACAGTAGCTTGCACGCATAGTACAACTAAACTAATCTATGACCGGCAGATGCAGGCCACCCCGCAGGGGCCGTCGTGGTCATGGTGCTGTGATTCCCTTTGGCCCTAGAATAATGCCCAGTGTTCAGAGGCCACGTACCCTGAACTCGAAAAGTTCTGAGGACATTGTCAGAGTTTGGTCTGTCACTGTGAACCCTAACCCTATTACAGACAGAGTTAGGGACTGTGATGCAATTGCCTATATGTCTCAGTCTAATTCTCTCCCTGCTAATTTAGTGCTGTGGGTTAGAGGTAACAGGTGTTTCATGTGTGTGATTCATCTCTCTCTGTGAACACTGTTCATATGTTAAATAAGGCTAGCTTTTGAAAGGCCTTTAATTGTGTGATAACCCTGTCTAAAAACCTTTTGATACTCAGAGGTGTTAATAGGTGTCACGCTGCATGCAGGGACGAAATGTCTGCCTAGGAAACTCAGTGTGTGAAGGTGGTTTGTTATTATGCTGTTTAAGGAATGTGCAGTGATTAGACATGATAATTATCGGTCGGTGCCGACCTGTCTAGAATGTTTTAGTAATTAGCCTTAGTGTGTGATTAGGGGGGGTGGAGATTTCATTGTTGCTTGAATGTCTTGGACTGTATAAAAAGCTGAGAAGAAAACCATTAAAGTCTGTCTTGTTCTAGCAGTAAGCTTGGCATGTGTGGCTTTCTGGGCGACCCCAGGGATATTCCTCCTCGTGGAATATTGGGGTGATTTTCGTTATGGGAAGAAGGGAACGTTGACGGGGATATCATTCTAATACCGTCACAACTGGTTGGCAGCAGCGGGATTTTCCCTTCTATTCCCCTTTACACCCGGATTCCAAGCAGACACTGGAAGAACTACTGGAAGTTCGTGGAAGGATTGCTAGCAACAAAACCAAGCGGGTCATCATAGCAGAATTAATGGAGCTAGACCAGGAGGACGGGATTGCAGCAACGCCAGCAGTACAAGAGATGGAGACACCAGTGATTCAGGAGGAGGAATCGCCAGCCAACAAGCTAATGAGAGAGAAGCTAGCATGGTTCGGCCCGAACCCAACGCCGGATGTGGTGCTGAAAGTGATGGACCTGTTAGCGGAGGAAAATAAACAAATAAGAGACGCAGAACTACAGAAGGCTAAACAAATAAGAGACGCAGAACTACAGAAGGATAAACAAATAAGAGACGCAGAACTACAGAAGGATAAACAAATAAGGGACGCAGAACTACAGTTAAAACTGGCAGCAGTCCAACAAGCAGCCGCACCTTCTCCAAACAGTGAGTACAGCACAGCAGATGCAAGGAAGATTCCGTTTAGCGCTTTTAAAGCTTTTGATGAAAAGGACTGTGAGATTGATAACTACCTGGCAGATTTTGAGAGACAATGTAACCTGCACCGAATAGCTAGAAGAGAGTGGGTTGCAATATTGTCAGGCAAACTGTCAGGCAAAGCTTCTGATGCTTTCCGGACCGTGCCAGATCAGGATATCCATAGCTACGCCCGGGTTAAAGAAGCACTCCTGGCTCGTTATGCAGTAACCCCAGAGTCCCACCGACAGAAGTTCAGGGACTCACGCAAAACCACGGAAGACTCTTATGCGGAATGGGCATGCCAGTTATCCCTGTCGGCCTCTAACTGGGTTAACAGCAGCCAGGCCACCACCGCAGAGGACATTTTGCAACTAATGCTCCTGGAGCAATTTTACAATCACATCCAGAAGGATGTCAAAGATTGGGTGAGAGATCGCAGGCCCATGACTCTACCAGAGGCCGCGAAGTTGGCGGATGAATATGCGGATACTCGCAAGACAAACCAGGTCACACCACGGGTACAACCTCCACGACCAACGGCGCCCTCACACCCACCAGCCGCTAGATACCAACCTCCTAACAGACTGGGGACATCTAGCCCTCGCTATCCACGCCAGGAGGACAACGAACAACGCTGCTTCCGGTGCAAACAGCTGGGTCACTTCAAGCAGAATTGCCCCATGAAGGACAACACCAGGTCAAATTGGTCTCAACCTGGGTACCGCCCACCAGCAGCAGCCCATTGTGTAGACTCGGCTTGGGATCTCCAGGAGCTGGGTCAGGAAGAACCATTGGACACCCTTTACGAAGTCCTCACGGTACAATCTGGTATTACGGACAACAGGGAACACCATTGTCAGCTGGTCATGGGCGACAGCCATGAGCCGGAGGGGCCCTGGAGGGAGCTGGGCAGAAAGAGGCACCGCCGGCTACCCCCCAAGAAGAAGAGGTCCTGGAAGCCGTATAACAAGCTGACCTGGGAGGATAAGAAGCGACTGGAGGAGAGGGAGTCGCAGCGGGCATCCCAGATGCGGGCCGAGATGTTCGCCAGGGGCCCACCGGTGGCCCCTTACACCACCACCCAGTTCCTGATGATGAAGGACCACGTGGAGAGCCTGCAGGACATGAGCAAGCAGGATCTGATCCGTGAGTACATAGAGCTGGAGGAGTGCATAAGCCGCATGGAGGAGGAGAACAACCACCTGAGGTCACAGCAGGCTGACCCCCCCAGGCTCCATGAGCTGGAGATGGAGCTGGAGAAGCTCAAAGAGGAGAACTGGCAGCTGCGGAGGGAGCAGAGGGTGGCTGACCCTATGGGGCACTGATCCCCCCCCCCCGGACTCTGAGCACCAGTGCTACAGCCTTTCAACAAATATAACTTTTTCTTTTTATGAATCTCCTGTGATTGTCACTTCAGAGCCATAACCTGCCCCTCCCATAGCGGGACACCTAGACGGCGGTGCACAGACCCATTCGCTGTCTTCACACTGACTTCTGGTGACTCTGCAGATCACACACAGACTTGGGGACTGACCAACGTGTGATCTGACGACCCGGTGACATACCTGAGTCGGGAGCAGTTGCCAAGGGAGGTCAGTTACGCCAAACGGAGTTAACCTCGGACTAAAAGCTCTGAACCCGTCAACCCTACTGGACCAGGGAAGGTCCAACTGGGTTTGCCGGAGCAGGGAGAAAAAGGGGGGCCATTGTGATGCAATTGCCTATATGTCTCAGTTTAATGCTCCCTGCTAATTTAGTGCTGTGGGTTAGAGGTAACAGGTGTTTCATGTGTGATTCATCTCTCTCTGTGAACACTGTTCATATGTTAAATAAGGCTAGCTTTTGAAAGGCCTTTAATTGTGTGATAACCCTGTCTAAAAACCTTTTGATACTCAGAGGTGTTAATAGGTGTCAAACTGGATACAGACGAAACGTCTGCTTAGGAAACTCAGTGTGTGAAGGTGGTTTGTTGTTATGCTGTTTAAGGAATGTGCAGTGATTAGACATGATAATTATCAGTCGGTGCCGACCTGTCTAGAATGTTTTAGTAATTAGCCTTAGTGTGTGATTAGGGGGGGTGGAGATTTCATTGTTGCTTGAATGTCTTGGACTGTATAAAAAGCTGAGAAGAAAACCATTAAAGTCTGTGTTGTTCAAGCAGTAAGCTTGTCTCATGTGTGGCTTTCTGGGCGATTCCAGGGATATTCCTCCTCGTGGAATATTGGGGTGATTTTCGTTATGGGAAGAAGGGAATGTTGACGGGGGTATCATTCTAATACCGTCACAGGGATACAGACAGGGTTAGGGTTACAGACAGGGTTAGGGTTACAGATAAGGTTGGGTTAGGGTTACAGACAGAGTTAGGGTTACAGATAGGGTTAGGGTTATAGATAGGGTTACAGACAGGGTTAGGGTTACAGACAGGGTTAGTGTTACAGATTGGGTTAGGGTTGCAGATAGGGTTAGGGTTACAGATAGGTTTAGGGTTACAGACAGGGTTAGGGTTACAGACAGGGTTAGGGTTACAGATAGGGTTAGGGTTACAGACAGAGTTAGGGTTACAGACAGGGTTAGGGTTACAGATAAGGTTGGGTTAGGGTGACAGAGTTAGGGTTACAGACAGGGTTAGGGTTACAGATAGGGTTAGGGTTACAGACAGGGTTTGGGTTACAGATAGGGTTAGGGTTGCAGATAGGGTTAGGGTTACCGACAGGGTTAGGGTTACAGATAGGGTTAGGGTTACAGACTATAACCCTAGCTGTAACCCTAACCCTATCTGTAACCCTAACCCTATCTGCAACCCTAACCCTATCTGTAACCCTAACCCTGTCTGTAACCCTAACCCTATCTGTAACCCTAACCCTATCTGTAACCCTAACCCTGTCTGTAACCCTAACTGTTACCCTAACCCTGTTTGTAACCCTAACCCTGTCTGTAACCCTAACCCTAACCCTATCTGTAACCCTAACCCTATCTGTTACCCTAACCCTATCTGTAACCCTAACCCTGTCTGTTACCCTAACCCTATCTGTAACCCTAACCCTATCTGCAACCCTAACCCTATCTGTAACCCTAACCCTATCTGTAACCCTATCTGTAACCCTAACCCTATCTGTAACCCTAACCCTGTCTGTAACCCTAACCCTATCTGTAACCCTAACCCTATCTGTAACCCTATCTGTAACCCTAACCCTGTCTGTAACCCTAACCCTATCTGTAACCCTAACCCTGTCTGTAACCCTAACCCTATCTATAACCCTAACCCTGTCTGTAACCCTAACCCTATCTGTTACCCTAACCCTGTCTGTAACCCTAACTATAACCCTAACCCTGTCTGTAACCCTAACCCTATCTGTAACCCTAACCCTGTCTGTAACCCTAACCCTATCTGCAACCCTAACCCTATCTGTAACCCTAACCCTATCTGTTACCCTAACCCTGTCTGTAACCCTAACCCTATCTGCAACCCTAACCCTATCTGTAACCCTAACCCTATCTGCAACCCTAACCCTGTCTGTAACCCTAACCCTAACCCTAACCCTGTCTGTAACCCTAACCCTATCTGTAACCCTAACCCTATCTGCAACCCTAACCCTATCTGTAACCCTATCTGTTACCCTAACCCTAACCCTAACTGTAACCCTAACCCTAACTGTAACCCTAACCCTATCTGTAACCCTAACCCTGTCTGTAACACTAACCCTATCTGCAACCCTAACCCTGTCTCTAACCCTAACCCTTTCTGTAACCCTAACCCTGTCTGTAACCCCAACCCTAACCCTGTCTGTAACCCTAAACCTAACTGTAACGGACACATGCATGCTGCCGAGACAGTTATAATCTTCATGCAGGGAGGACTACAAGGAACTGCATGGCTTGTCACAAGTGGATGTACCACAGTGTATTCTGAGCTCAAAGGGTTAATTGGACAAGTTTCTTTTCATTGTTGAATGCTAATGTTCCCTTCGCATAGATAATGAACTCTCTCTTGTGTAGGTAAACAGCCCCCTGTGAGGTGTATGCTGATGGGGATTATGTGTGAGTGATAATTGTTTTAAAGGTTAATTGAATTCTATGTGCCTGGCCAGGAAATGTTAAGTGGGGTGAGGTGCCGAAGCGTCTAGAAACTGGTCAAGTGATTAATTCAAGGAGATGTCATTGTTTCAGGGGGTCTGTGTTGAAGCCCCCTACTGGGTGAAGGGGGGGGGCGGAAACTGTCATTGTTCTTGTAACAGTTGTAAGCAGATATAAGCAGGTGAAATATGCCAAATAAAGTCAGTCTGCTTGACCCTTCAAACGTAGCACGTCTCGTTTCTTGGAAGGGCGTTCGATGGGATATACCGGCGGTACCTGCATATCGCAGCTTGCCAGGGAAAAGGACGTCTCCAACGGCTGAGACCCTCACTACCAGTGGGTAGCCGTTACATTGGTTGGCAGTAGTGGGATGGTCCTTTTATCCAAAGAGCAAGTTCTGAATGGAGTCGCAGTACGCCAGGCTGAAAAGATCCACACTGAAAGATCTACTGGAGATTCGTGGTAGGAGCGCCAGCAACAGACCACGGAGGGAGCTGATAGCTGACCTGCTGGAGCTGGACGAAATGGATGGATCCATGGAAGGAACGGAGCCCCTTGCACCGGTCAGCGAGGAAGATGTAATTACTGGGATTGTACAGCGGAGATTATCCTTGTATCCAGAAATGTCCGTGGAACTAATCAACCAGCTGTTCCGGGAAGCAAGGGAAGAAATACAAACGAAGAGGGGACAAGAACTGGAACTGGTAAGAGCGAGACAGCCCATTACTCATGCAGTTCCTACCCCCCCACCTGCTGCTACAGGAAAGAAAATACCGTTCACTGCATTTAAAGCTTTTGTAGAAAGTGAGGAGGAAATCGATGGATATTTGGCGGACTTTGAGAGGCAGTGCTCACTACACCAGGTACCACCAGACCAATGGGTCACTATTTTGTCAGGGAAATTGTCGGGCAAAGCCAATGAAGCCTTTCGGGCTCTCGCTCCAGAGGATATTTTACAATACCAGCAAGTTAAAAAGGCGCTGCTAACCCGATACGCCGTAACGCCAGAAGCCTACCGCCGGCGCTTTCGGGAGTCCAAGAAGATGGCTGTGGACTCCCACATGGAATGGGCCAACCAGTTACAAAGGGTGGCATCCCTTAGGGTCCAAGGGTGCAAGGCCAACACCGGGGAGGAAGTATTGCAGCTGTTCCTAATGGAACATTTCTTTCAAGACCTGGCCGCAGACATACAAGACTGGGTACGAGATCGCCGGCCCGCTAACTTAAACGAAGCGGCCCGGCTAGCAGATGAGTACGCGGAGACAAGGAAAGTAAGCCAGGGTACTACACGGCTGGCTCAGAAGGTAGAACCGCGTACTCCAACCGTCACCCCACGCCCAGAGTTTCGGGCTCCAGTCCCACCACGTCCTCAGGGGCCTAGCAACTACCCCCGGGATTCGCCTAGGGTGACGTGCCATCACTGCAGCGACACGGGACATATTGCTCGTTATTGCCCTTTGAGAGCTACAAATAACAATTGGAGACGCACAACACCCAACACAGAGGTCACTCCATCACGTCCCTCTGCGGACCACTGCCTGGAGACCGAAGGGGGCCCTGAGGAATGTCTGGGAATTTGGTATGAGGCAGACCCAATACAAGCGGCCTCTCCGGATAACCGTCAGCATCACCGTCAGGAGGTACGAGTGAATGGACAAGTAGCACAAGGCTTAAGAGATTCCGGGACTACTATCACTCTGATTCAAAAACATCTGGTAAAGCCAGAGAATGTGTCCACTCGCACAGTTGCCGTCCGGGTCGCAGGGGGTGCTGTATTTCGCGTACCCACCACCTGGGTGCACTTAGACTGGGGAGCCGGGTCAGGAAAGACCACAGTTGGTATCATGGACAACCTACCTGCCGAGGTGGTGCTGGGCAACGACATTGGCCCTCTGACTTCGGCTTATTTACCTACACCTGCTGCTGCTTGTCCCGGGACCACCCGCGTTGCTGGAATCAACCCACTTGCTGCTGAGAACCGGGTAAGACTCCCTTCCCCGACATGTACTGTAGATCCGGCACAATATCACAGTCTAAAATGGGAATGTGACAAGTTGGCCAGTGAGAAATCAGAGATGCAACGACACTATGTCATGTATTATGAGATGTCCCGTGGCTTGAACATTGAAATGCACAAACAGGCGGAAATTGTCAAGAGATTAAATGGGATTTGCATCCAGGTGGTGCCGTATCTGTCCCAAGAGCATCAGCAACAGGTTTTGGGAGCCATTGAGAGAGCAAAGCAAGTGACTGTTCCAGAATTGAATTCTATTATTCACCGTCACCATCAGCTACCGACCTGGTAAGCCAATGGGAAGGCCGACGGACTGTCCAGGCAAACGGAACTTTTACCCTAACAGCAGACCGGACATCCCCAAGTTGATCCGAAAAGGATCAATCCGGGTCTGCCGGAGTGTTCCACAAAGGGGGAGTAGTGTAACGGACACATGCATGCTGCCGAGACAGTTATAATCTTCATGCAGGGAGGACTACAAGGAACTGCATGGCTTGTCACAAGTGGATGTACCACAGTGTATTCTGAGCTCAAAGGGTTAATTGGACAAGTTTCTTTTCATTGTTGAATGCTAATGTTCCCTTCGCATAGATAATGAACTCTCTCTTGTGTAGGTAAACAGCCCCCTGTGAGGTGTATGCTGATGGGGATTATGTGTGAGTGATAATTGTTTTAAAGGTTAATTGAATTCTATGTGCCTGGCCAGGAAATGTTAAGTGGGGTGAGGTGCCGAAGCGTCTAGAAACTGGTCAAGTGATTAATTCAAGGAGATGTCATTGTTTCAGGGGGTCTGTGTTGAAGCCCCCTACTGGGTGAAGGGGGGGGGGGGGCGGAAACTGTCATTGTTCTTGTAACAGTTGTAACCAGATATAAGCAGGTGAAATATGCCAAATAAAGTCAGTCTGCTTGACCCTTCAAACGTAGCACGTCTCGTTTCTTGGAAGGGCGTTCGATGGGATATACCGGCGGTACCTGCATATCGCAGCTTGCCAGGGAAAAGGACTTCTCCAACGGCTGAGACCCTCACTACCAGTGGGTAGCCGTTACACTAACCCTATCTGTAACCCTAACCCTATCTGTAACCCTAACCCTATCTGTTACCCTAATCCTATCTGTTACTCTAACCCTAACCCTGCCTGTATTCCTAACCCTATCTGTAACCCTAACCCTGTCTGTAACCCTAACCCTGTCTGTAACCCTAACCCTGTCTGTAACCCTAAACCTAACCCTAACCCTATGAATGAATGAATGAATGAAAAACTTATATAGCGCGGCACATGCGAACTGAATCGCCTCTGGGCGCTTGTTGTTTGTGTCTCATGCCTTTCAGAAAAGCAGGGTTTTGATCTGCCTTCTGAAAGACAGGTGGTCTTGCTCCAACCGAATGCTGGTTGGTAAAGCATTCCAAAGCCTGGGGCCCTGGAAAGCAAACCTTCTTTCTCCTTTGGACTTGCATTTGGTTTTAGGAACCTTGACCAGATTTTGGTCGGTGGATCGCAGCATGCGATTGCAATTGTGCGGTTTGATCTTGTCGCATAGATATCTAGGAGCCTTCCCTTGGATGCACTTATGTGTCAGGCAGAGTGCTTTGAATGCAATTCTGTCTTTCACTGGCAGCCAGTGAAGGGATCTCAGTGAAGGTGAGATTGATTCCCAAGATTTTTTCCCAGTCACCAGTCTAGCGGCCGTATTCTGTACGACTTGAAGACGAGCGATTTGGTACTTGGGTAGCCCGAGGTAAAGGGCATTTGCATAGTCCAGTCTGGAATTCACGATAGTTCCCACCACGACTGCTACGTCTTCTTTGGGGATAAATGGAATTAGTCTGCGTAGAAGGCGCATCAAATGGTGCGCCCCGCTGACTACTGACCCTATTTGTGCGTCCATTGTCATGAAGGTGTCAAACGTGACTCCCAGACTTTTGACTTTGGAGCTAGGGGCAATGATTTGTCCCAGGATGGGAGATGGTGTCCAGTTTGTTGTCGGTGGTTTCTTCCGACTGGCATCGAAGATAAAGAGTTCTGTTTTAGCACTATTGAGTTTGAGATAACTCTTAGTCATCCAGTTTTCTATTGAAGAGAGACATTTCTCTAATCTGAGATGATGATCCTTTTTATGGCAGATGCGAAAATACAACTGCGTGTCGTCTGCATAAGAGTGATAAAGTAGTTCATGGCTACTGATAATATCAAAGAGAGGACGAAGATAAATATTAAACAGCACTGGTGATAGGGGGGATCCTTGGGGGACCCCACATGGCACCGTGCGTTTTTCTGACGTGAAGGATCCCAGTTTCACTGTTTGTGATCGGTTTCCAAGAAAAGAGGAGAACCATGGTAAGGTATCTTCTGAGACTCCGGCGACTTCTGTTAGTCGTCTCAGTAGCAATTTATGGTCTACTGTGTCAAAAGCTGCGCTTAGGTCCAGCAGAACCAGGAGACAGGATTCTCCTTCGTCTGCGGCCTCGAGTGCATCGTCCCATATTTTCAGTAAGGCCGTTTCTGTCCCGTGTCCGGGACGGAACCCGGATTGAAATGGATCGAGTAGGTTGTGGGTGTCCAGATGCTGTTGCAGCTGATTTACCACCACTTTCTCCATTATCTTGGACAGAGCATTTAGACCTGTTATGGGACGGCGGTGAGTTGGGTCCATAGGATCCAAATTAGGTTTTTTCAAGATGGGCTGGATTGTGCCCTCTTTCAACAGGGAAGGCACTATGCCTTCCTTAAATGACTGATTTATGAGCTGCGTGATCGGAGGCGCCAGGATGTCGGCACATTCCTTCAGTAGCTTAGTGGGAATGATGTCATTTGGTGCTGTGCTGTTGCGCAGCACACCAATGAATTTTTTTGTTGTATCAATGGAGATGGGTTCCAAAGTGAACTTAGTTGATTGTAGAGGCGTTCTGTCATTGTTTTGATTGAAGACGGGGCTGAGTGGAGTATTGTTTTGCCGAATACTTACCCGAATTTTTTCAATTTTGTTGATGAAGAAATCCGATAGTTCGTTGCAGAACTCTTGGGTGTCTGAAGTGGGGACTTCTAGACATCCAGGGTTCATGGTCTGAGTGACCATCCTGAAGAGTTCGCGTGGGCGATTCATTGCGCTGTTAATCACCCTGGAGAAGTGAAGTTTTTTGGCTTTGAAAATTTCCTTGTGATAACGCGTTGTTACTGCTTTGTAGAAGTTGAGGTGCTCTTCTGACGGACTTCTTTTCCAGGCGGCTTCCGCCCTCCTGCGCTCTTGCTTCAATAGCGACAGCTGGTTATTGAACCAGCTGGACTTTTTTTCCCGGCTGCGGAGTTTGCGCTTTGGTGCTGCTAAGTCGGCTGACTGTAGCAGAGCTGCATTAATGGCATCCAAAGTATCTGAGGCTGCTAGCTGGGGAGAAATAGCCCCAATTCGGTTTCCCAGGGTAGATCTGAAGAGTTCCGAGTGGAGCTTCTTGTGAGATCTAGCCCAGTGTATTGTCACCGGCTTGGGTACTTTCATGACTAATGGAGTTCTGGGGATTATGAAGCTAATTGCATGGTGGTCTGTCCATGGCAAAGGTTCATTTCCCAAAATGTTTATTTTCAGATTTTGTCTGAAAATTAGGTCGAGTGTGTGACCTGAAGCATGCGTGGGTCCGCATATAAGTTGCTGAAGTCCTAACCCTTCCAGGTGGTCGATGCAGGCCTCCGCGATGGGATCCTGTGAGGAGTTAGCCCACAAATTGAAATCCCCGAGCAGCAAAAGATGATTGCTGCTAAGGGAGTAAGTGGAAATGAACTCCGTTAATGCTGAAATCAACTGCGATTTGGGCCCAGGGGGCCTATAGCAGAGGAGAATGTGAACGGTCTCCTGAGAATGAGCTTGAAGTTGAAGCGTAAGGGTTTCCATAAAAGGAAGAGGATTTTGAAGGACCGGTTTAGTGATTGCAATATGCGACTTATGAATCACCGCCAGGCCTCCTCCCCTTTGCCCTATTCTATTTTCCGTTAAGATACGATAGTTTGCTGGCACCAATTCTCCAAGAATGGTGTTGCAATCGTCCGACAGCCAACTTTCCGTAATAAAGAGGCAGTCTAGATCGTTTTGTAGTAAGAAATCGTGGATTTCTGATCGGTGTTTAACTGCTGATTTTAGTGTTAAGCAAGGCACAAGATATGTGCCTGAGCTGTATTGAATGATTGAAATTTTTGATGATCGATCGATGATCGAACCTCAAAAGTTGATCTGATTTTAAGGCTATTGTGGTGGCGGCAGGTATTGTAGTTGCGAATTGTCTCAGACCCCAAATGGTTTCTGCAGAGTATCGCAACTTAACCATTGTTGCCAGTCACCGAGGGCTGGAGTGCGGGCGTAAGGTGAGAGAGGATTCGAGAATCCTAGCTTAAGGGGAGTTTAGGTTTTTTTGGTCCAGAGGAAGGCAAAAAAACCCTAGGCAAGCTGGCCAATGTGCTGCGGCAGGGAAAAAAATTCCTTCCTGATCCCTGAAGGCGATCGGCTCAAAACCCTGGATCAAAAGACTGACGGCTATGGAGGGGGAAAAGGGGGGGGGGATGCTGGGTGTCACTGCTGCTGGGGTGAACCAAAATACTGGCCGCCAGGCAAAGTACAGGACCCGGGCTGGGGGGGGCTGTCAGCTTGGTAAAAATAATATTTACCGATGAAGTTGCTGAACAGGGGGCCTCTGGGGGTGTGGGGGTTGAAAAACTAGAGCAATCTATGCTTAGGAAGTTAATAAAGAGAGAGATGAACGGCGCGCCGGTAGGCCGCGGCTGAAGCCGCGGACTTTCCTAAGGTGCGGCGGCCGCGAGAAGGAGCAGGCTGGCGCGGGGGTGAAAAAGCACCAAAAAACGCCGGAAATACACCCAGGGGGGGTGACTTGGGATCACCACAAGAGCGGGTGGTCGTGCGGGCGATGATGCCGGCGAGAGATTGTATAGAGAGCCGCAGTGTGGGGTCAGAGTGACGGCTGCCCTGATAAGGACGGCCGTCCGTGGATCCCCAGGATGTCAGGCCCTGAGAGGCAGGGTCTTACCTGCGGAGGTAAAGAGGAATCCTTGTGGAGAGCGAGGTGCTGTTTCCTGGTTCCAGGGAGCTGTTTCAAGGAGCGTCTAGCCTAGCAGCTGCCTAGCCTCTGACTGCCAGGTCTGGGTGGAAGCAGGCTCGTATGCGGAAGGTCCGAAGTGCCCTACTCCACCGCTGACACTGACTGAACTGACTGACTGAACTGACTTGAACTGAACCCTAACCCTATCTGTTACCCTAACCCTGTCTGTAACCCTAACTGTAACCCTAAACCTGTCTGTAACCCTAACCCTAACTGTAAACCTAACCCTGTCTGTAACCCTAACCCTATCTGTAGCCCTAACCCTGTCTGTAACCCTAACCCTGTCTGTAACCCTAAACCTAACCCTAACCCTGTCTGTAACCCTAACCATAGCTGTAACCCTAACCCTATCTGTAACCCTAACCCTATCTGTAACCCTAACCCTGTCTGTAACCCTAGCTGTAACCCTAACCCTATCTGTAACCCTAACCGTGTCTATAACCCTAACTGTAACCGTAACCCTAACCCTATCTGTAACCTTAACCCTAACTCTAACCCTATCTGTAACCCTAACCCTGTCTGTAACCCTAACTGCAACCCTAACCCTAACTGTAACCCTAAACCTAACTCTAACCCTAACCCTAACTGTAACCCTAACCCTATCTGGAACCCTAACCCTGTCTGTAACCCTAACTGTAACCCTAACCCTATCTGTAACCCTAACCCTATCTGTAACCTTAACTCTGTCTGTAACCCTAAACCTAACCCTAACCCTATCTGTAACCCTAACCCTATCTGTTACCCTAACCCTAACCCTGTCTATAACCCTAACCCTAGCTGTAACCCTAACCCTATCTGTAATCCTAACCGTGTCTATAACCCTAACTGTAACCCTAACCCTAACCCTATCTGTAACCTTAACCCTGTCTGTAACCCTAAACCTAACTCTAACCCTATCTGTAACCCTTACCCTGTCTGTAACCCTATCTGCAACCCTAACTGTAACCCTAACCCTATCTGTAACCCTAACCCTGTCTGTAACCCTAACCCTGTCTATAACCCTAACCCTATCTGCAACCCTAACCCTATCTGTAACCCTAAACCTAACCTTAACCCTATCTGTAACCCTAACCCTATCTGCAACCCTAACCCTAACCCTGTCTGTAACCCTAACCCTAACCCTAACCCTGTCTGTAACCCTAACTGTAACCCTAACCCTATCTGTAACCCTAACCCTATCTGCAACCCTAACCCTATCTGTAACCCTAACCCTAACTGTAAACCTAACCCTGTCTGTAACCCTAACCCTATCTGTAACCCTAACCCTGTCTGTAACCCTAACCCTAACCCTATCTGTAACCCTAACCCTGTCTGTAACCCTAACTCTATCTGCAACCCTAACCCTATCTGTAACCCTAACCCTATCTGTTACCCTAACCCTAACCCTGTCTGTAACCCTAACCCTAGCTGTAACCCTAACCCTATCTGTAACCCTAACCGTGTCTATAACCCTAACTGTAACCGTAACCCTAACCCTAACCCTATCTGTAACCTTAACCCTATCTGTAACCCTAAACCTAACTCTAACCCTATCTGTAACCCTAACCCTGTCTGTAACCCTATCTGCAACCCTAACCCTAACTGTAACCCTAAACCTAACTCTAACCCTAACCCTAACTGTAACCCTAACCCTATCTGGAACCCTAACCCTGTCTGTAACCCTAACTGTAACCCTAACCCTATCTGGAACCCTAACCCTATCTGTAACCTTAACTCTGTCTGTAACCCTAAACCCAACCCTAACCCTATCTGTAACCCTAACCCTGTCTGTAACCTTAATCCTATCTGTTACCCTAACCCTGTCTGTAACCCTAACCCTAACTGTAACCCTAACCCTATCTGTAACCCTTACCCTATCTGTAACCCTAACCCTGTCTGTAACACTAACCCTATCTGCAACCCTAACCCTGTCTGTAACCCTAACCCTTTCTGTAACCCTAACCCTGTCTGTAACCCCAACCCTAACCCTGTCTGTAACCCTAAACCTAACCCTAACCCTATCTGTAACCCTAACCCTATCTGTTACCCTAACCCTGTCTGTAACCCTAACTGAACCCTAAACCTGTCTGTAACCCTAACCCTATCTGTAACCCTAACCCTATCTGTAACCCTAACCCTATCTGTAACCCTAACCCTGTCTGTAACCCTAACCCTATCTGTAACCCTAACCCTATCTGTAACCCTATCTGTAACCCTAACCCTATCTGTAACCCTAACCCTATCTGCAACCCTAACCCTATCTGTAACCCTAACCCTGTCTGTAACCCTAACCCTATCTGTAACCCTAACCCTATCTGTAACCCTATCTATAACCCTAACCCTGTCTGTAACTCTAACCTTGTCTGTAACCCTAACCCTATCTGCAACCCTAACCCTATCTGCAACCCTAACCCTGTCTGTAACCCTAACCCTACCTGTAACCCTAACCCTTTCTGTAACCCTATCTATAACCCTAACCCTATCTGTAACCCTAACCCTGTCTGTAACCCTAACCCTATCTGCAACCCTAACCCTATCTGTAACCCTAACCATATCTGTTTCCCTAACCCTGTCTGTAACCCTAACACTGTCTGTAGCCCTAACCCTAACTGTAACCCTAATCCTAACTGTAACCCTAACCCTGTCTGGAACCCTAACCCTGTCTGTAACCCTAACCCTATCTGTAACCCTAACCCTATCTGTAACCCTAATCCTATCTGTAACCCTAATCCTATCTGTAACCCTAACCCTATCTGTTACCCTAACCCTAATGTGTAACCCTAACCCTGTCTGTAACCCTAACTCTATCTGCAACCCTAACCCTATCTGTAACCCTAACCCTATCTGTTACCCTAACCCTAACCCTGTCTATAACCCTAACCCTAGCTGTAACCCTAACCCTATCTGTAACCCTAACCCTAACCCTGTATATAACCCTAACCCTATCTGTAACCCTAACCCTGTCTGCAACCCTATCTGCAACCCTAACCGTAACCCTAACCCTATCTGTAACCCTAACCCTATCTGTAACCCTAACCCTATCTGCAACCCTAACCCTGTCTGTAACACTAACCCTATCTGCAACCCTAACCCTGTCTGTAACCCTAACCCTTTCTGTAACCCTAACCCTTTCTGTAACCCCAACCCTAACCCTGTCTGTAACCCTAAACCTAACCCTAACCCTATCGGTAACCCTAACCCTATCTGTAACCCTAACCCTATCTGTAACCCTAACCCTGTCTGTAACCCTAAACCTAACCCTAACCCTATCTGTAACCCTAACCCTGTCTGTAACCCTAACCCTGTCTATAACCCTAACCCTATCTGCAACCCTAACCCTATCTGTAACCCTAACGCTGTCTGTAACCCTAACCCTATATGCAACCCTAACCCTATCTGTAACCCTAACCCTGTCTGTAACCCTAACCCTATCTGTAACCCTAACCCTATCTGTAACCCTATGTGTAACCCTAACCCTATCTGTAACCCTAACCCTATCTGCAACCCTAACCCTATCTGTAACCCTAACCCTGTCTGTAACCCTAACCCTATCTGTAACCCTAACCCTATCTGTAACCCTATCTATAACCCTAACCCTGTCTGTAACTCTAACCCTGTCTGTAACCCTAACCCTATCTGCAACCCTAACCCTATCTGTAACCCTAACCCTATCTGTTTCTCTAACCCTAACCCTGTCTGTAACCCTAACCCTAACTGTAACCCTAACCCTATCTGTAACCCTAACCCTATCTGTAACCCTAACCCTATCTGCAACCCTAACCCTATCTGCAACCCTAACCCTGTCTGTAACCCTAACCCTACCTGTAACCCTAACCCTTTCTGTAACCCTATCTATAACCCTAACCCTATCTGTAACCCTAACCCTGTCTGTAACCCCAACCCTAACCCTGTCTGTAACCCTAAACCTAACCCTAACCCTATCTGTAACCCTAACCCTATCTGTAACCCTAACCCTATCTGTAACCCTAACCCTTTCTGTAACCCTAAACCTGTCTGTAACCCCAACCCTAACCCTGTCTGTAACCCTAAACCTAACCCTAACCCTATCTGTAACCCTAACCCTGTCTGTAACCCTAACCCTGTCTATAACCCTAACCCTATCTGCAACCCTAACCCTATCTGTAACCCTAACGCTGTCTGTAACCCTAACCCTATATGCAACCCTAACCCTATCTGTAACCCTAACCCTGTCTGTAACCCTAACCCTATATGCAACCCTAACCCTATCTGTAACCCTAACCCTATCTGTTTCTCTAACCCTAACCCTGTCTGTATCCCTAACCCTAACTGTAACCCTAACCCTATCTGTAACCCTATCTGTAACCCTAACCCTATCTGCAACCCTAACCCTGTCTGTAACCCTAACCCTACCTGTAACCCTAACCCTTTCTGTAACCCTATCTATAACCCTAACCCTATCTGTAACCCTAACCCTGTCTGTAACCCTAACCCTATCTGCAACCCTAACCCTATCTGTAACCCTAACCATATCTGTTTCCCTAACCCTAACACTGTCTGTAGCCCTAACCCTAACTGTAACCCTAATCCTAACTGTAACCCTAACCCTGTCTGGAACCCTAACCCTGTCTGTAACCCTAACCCTATCTGTAACCCTAATCCTATCTGTAACCCTAATCCTATCTGTAACCCTAACCCTATCTGTTACCCTAACCCTAATGTGTAACCCTAACCCTGTCTGTAACCCTAACTCTATCTGCAACCCTAACCCTATCTGTAACCCTAACCCTATCTGTTACCCTAACCCTAACCCTGTCTATAACCCTAACCCTAGCTGTAACCCTAACCCTATCTGTAACCCTAACCCTAACCCTGTATATAACCCTAACCCTATCTGTAACCCTAACCCTGTCTGCAACCCTATCTGCAACCCTAACCGTAACCCTAACCCTATCTGTAACCCTAACCCTAACCCTATCTGTAACCCTAACCCTATCTGTAACCCTATCTGCAACCCTAACCCTGTCTGTAACACTAACCCTATCTGCAACCCTAACCCTGTCTGTAACCCTAACCCTTTCTGTAACCCTAACCCTTTCTGTAACCCCAACCCTAACCCTGTCTGTAACCCTAAACCTAACCCTAACCCTATCTGTAACCCTAACCCTATCTGTAACCCTAACCCTATCTGTAACCCTAACCCTTTCTGTAACCCTAACCCTGTCTGTAACCCCAACCCTAACCCTGTCTGTAACCCTAAACCTAACCCTAACCCTATCTGTAACCCTAACCCTGTCTGTAACCCTAACCCTGTCTATAACCCTAACCCTATCTGCAACCCTAACCCTATCTGTAACCCTAACGCTGTCTGTAACCCTAACCCTATATGCAACCCTAACCCTATCTGTAACCCTAACCCTGTCTGTAACCCTAACCCTATATGCAACCCTAACCCTATCTGTAACCCTAACCCTATCTGTTTCTCTAACCCTAACCCTGTCTGTATCCCTAACCCTAACTGTAACCCTAACCCTATATGTAACCCTATCTGTAACCCTAACCCTATCTGCAACCCTAACCCTATCTGTAACCCTAACCCTGTCTGTAACCCTAACCCTATCTGTAACCCTAACCCTATCTGTAACCCTATCTGTAACCCTAACCCTATCTGTAACCCTAACCCTATCTGCAACCCTAACCCTATCTGTAACCCTAACCCTGTCTGTAACCCTAACCCTATCTGTAACCCTAACCCTATCTGTAACCCTATCTATAACCCTAACCCTGTCTGTAACTCTAACCCTGTCTGTAACCCTAACCCTATCTGCAACCCTAACCCTATCTGTAACCCTAACCCTATCTGTTTCTCTAACCCTAACCCTGTCTGTAACCCTAACCCTAACTGTAACCCTAACCCTATCTGTAACCCTAACCCTATCTGTAACCCTAACCCTATCTGCAACCCTAACCCTATCTGCAACCCTAACCCTGTCTGTAACCCTAACCCTACCTGTAACCCTAACCCTTTCTGTAACCCTATCTATAACCCTAACCCTATCTGTAACCCTAACCCTGTCTGTAACCCCAACCCTAACCCTGTCTGTAACCCTAAACCTAACCCTAACCCTATCTGTAACCCTAACCCTATCTGTAACCCTAACCCTATCTGTAACCCTAACCCTTTCTGTAACCCTAAACCTGTCTGTAACCCCAACCCTAACCCTGTCTGTAACCCTAAACCTAACCCTAACCCTATCTGTAACCCTAACCCTGTCTGTAACCCTAACCCTGTCTATAACCCTAACCCTATCTGCAACCCTAACCCTATCTGTAACCCTAACCCTGTCTGTAACCCTAACCCTATATGCAACCCTAACCCTATCTGTAACCCTAACCCTATCTGTTTCTCTAACCCTAACCCTGTCTGTATCCCTAACCCTAACTGTAACCCTAACCCTATCTGTAACCCTATCTGTAACCCTAACCCTATCTGCAACCCTAACCCTATCTGTAACCCTAACCCTGTCTGTAACCCTAACCCTATCTGCAACCCTAACCCTGTCTGTAACCCTAACCCTGTCTGTAACTCTAACCCTGTCTGTAACCCTAACCCTATCTGCAACCCTAACCCTATCTGTAACCCTAACCCTGTCTGTTACCCTAACCCTAACCCTATCTGTAACCCTAACCCTGTCTGTAACCCTAACCCTAACTGTAACCCTAACCCTATCTGTAACCCTAACCCTATCTGTAACCTTAACCCTTTCTGTAACCCTAACCCTATCTGTAACCCTAACCCTGTCTGCAACCCTAACCCTGTCTGTAACCCTAACCCTATCTGTTACCCTAACCCTAACTGTGTCTGTAACCCTAACCCTATCTGTAACCCTATCTGTAACCCTAACCCTATCTGTAACCCTAACCCTACCTGATGTTTTAAAGCACGTTATTCCAAACAATTTATGAATGTTAGGTGATTTATGCCCTTTATGGATTAAAAACGGACTCTGCGACAACTTCGTAATTTTCCATGGGAGTTTTGCCATGGATCCCCCTCCGGCATGCCACAGTCCAGGTGTTAGTCCCCTTGAAATAACTATTCCATCACTATTGTGGCCGGAAAGAGTCCCTGTGGGTTTTAAAATTCGCCTGCCCATTGAAGTCTATGGCAGTTCGCCCGGTTCGCAAACATTTGCGGAAGTTCGCGTTCGCCGTTCGCGAACCAAAAATTTTAGGTTCGCGACATCACTAGTCCCCAAACACTCCCCTGGGGCATCAGTTATCAGTCACATTTTGGATGCCGTTCCGTTATCAGTCACATATGATTTTTTGGTGCCGTTCTGTTATCAGTCACGTATGATTTTTGGACGCCGTTCTGTTATCAGTCACATATGATTTTTGGACGCCGTTCTGTTATCGGTCCGGTATGATTTTTGGACGCCGTTCTGTTATCAGTCACATATGATTTTTGGACGCCGTTCTGTTATCGGTCACGTATGATTTTTGGACGCCGTTCTGTTATCAGTCACGTATGATTTTTGGACGCCGTTCCGTTATCGGTCACGTATGATTTTTGGACGCCGTTCCGTTATCAGTCACGTATGATTTTTGGACGCCATTCCGTTATCGGTCACGTATGATTTTTGGACGCCGTTCCGTTATCCCTCCAACATGATTTTGCTTGTCAGTCCATGCAGGGACAACCATGAGGCTGCAGACATAGCGATCGTCCCATAGAGGGCGCTGGTGTCCCACGCCGGACGTTGACCTATTTCTCATCATCTCCCGGTGAATTCCGATCACATTTTTCTTCGTAGTTAATAACCGCGTCAGGCGCTGCGAGGAATTTCATCTGTCAGTAAAATCCGATTACTAATTACCGTCTTTCAGGTGCGCTAACTGTAAATTAACCTTTTTTCCCGCCGCGATTTCATCTAAAGTGCTTCCGTTTTATTTCCTGTCCTAATCGCCGCTGAGGCCGCCGCAGAATTACAATGTATACGCCCGACGAGCTGCCGCGATTCCAGTACCACCCTCCCATGTCCCAGGGCATCCGCGCTTTCATCGCCGAGGACCATGCGTCTGACTTTCATCAAATATTAATGGCGGCCGGCGGGGGACCCTGGAGAGATGAGCGCCGCCCACCGCCGAGAAAACACGCATTTCACTGCAGGAACACCAAATCCAGAGATGGAGGTGACCCGGGAACCCCCCATATACACCCCCTGTAATAGAGGAACCCCCATATACACCCCCTGTAATAGAGGACCCCCCCATATACACCCCCTGTAATAGAGGACCCCCCATAAACACCCCCTGTAATAGATGAACCCCCCCATATACACCCGATGTAATAGAGGACCCCCATATACACCCCCTGTAATAGAGGACCCCCCATATACACCCCTGTAATAGAGGACCCCCCCATATACACCCCCTGTAATAGAGGACCCCCCCATATACACCCCCTGTAATAGAGGACCCCCATATACACCCCCTGTAATAGAGGACCCCCCATATACACCCCCTGTAATAGAGGACCCCCATATACACCCCCTGTAATAGAGGACCCCCCATATACACCCCCTGTAATAGAGGGCCCCCCATATACACCCCCTGTAATAGAAGACCCCCCATATACACCCCCTGTAATAGAGGACCACCCATATACACCCCCTGTAATAGAGGGCCCCCCATATACACCCCCTGTAATAGAAGACCCCCCATATACACCCCCTGTAATAGATGAACCCCCCATATACACCCCCTGTAATAGAGGACCCCCATATACACCCCCTGTAATAGAGGACCCCCCCATATACACCCCCTGTAATAGAGGACACCCATATACACCCCCTGTAATAGAGGACCCCCCATATACACCCCCTGTAATAGAGGACCCCCATATACATCCCCTATAATAGAGGACCCCCATATACACCCCCTGTAATAGAGGACCCCCCCATATACACCCCCTCTAATAGAGGACCCCCCCATATACATCCCCTGTAATAGAGGACCCCCCATATACACCCCCTGTAATAGAGGAACCCCCATATACACCCCCTGTAATAGAGGACCCCCCATATACACCCCCTGTAATAGAGGACCCCCCATATACACCCCCTGTAATAGAGGACCCCCCCATATATACCCCCTGTAATAGAGGACCCCCATATACACCCCCTGTAATAGAGGAACCCCCCATATACACCCCCTGTAATAGAGGACCCCATATACACCCCCTGTAATAGAGGACCCCCCCATATACACCCCCTGTAATAGAGGACCCCCCATATACACCCCCTGTAATAGAGGACAGCCCATATACACCCCCTGTAATAGAGGACCCCCCATATACACCCCCTGTAATAGAGGACCCCCCATATACACCCCCTGTAATAGAGGACCCCCCCATATACACCCCCTGTAATAGAGGACCCCCCATATACACCCCCTGTAATAGAGGACCCCCCCATATACACCCCCTGTAATAGAGGGCCCCCATATACACCCCCTGTAATAGAGGACCCCCCATATACACCCCCTGTAATAGAGGACCCCCCATATGCACCCCCTGTAATAGAGGAACCCCATATACACCCCCTGTAATAGAGGAACCCCCCATATACACCCCCTGTAATAGAAGACCCCCCCATATACACCCCCTGTAATAGAGGACCCCCCATATACACCCCCTGTAATAGAGGACCCCCCATATACACCCCCTGTAATAGAGGAACCCCCCATATACACCCCCTGTAATAGAGGACCCCCCCATATACACCCCCTGTAATAGAGGACACCCATATACACCCCCTGTAATAGAGGACCCCCCATATACACCCCCTGTAATAGAGGACCCCATATACACCCCCTGTAATAGAGGAACCCCCCATATACACCCCCTGTAATAGAAGACCCCCCCCCATATACACCCCCTGTAATAGAGGACCCCCCATATACACCCCCTGTAATAGAGGAACCCCCCATATACACCCCCTGTAATAGAGGACCCCCCCATATACACCCCCTGTAATAGAGGAACCCCCATATACACCCCCTGTAATAGAGGACCCCCATATACACCCCCTGTAATAGAGGACCCCCCATATACACCCCCTGTAATAGAGGACCCCCATATACACCCCCTGTAATAGAAGACCCCCCCCATATACACCCCCTGTAATAGAGGACCCCCCATATACACCCCCTGTAATAGAGGACCCCCATATACACCCCCTGTAATAGAGGACCCCCCCATATACACCCCCTCTAATAGAGGACCCCCCATATACACCCCCTCTAATAGAGGACCCCCCATATACACCCCCTGTAATAGAGGGCCCCCCATATACACCCCCTGTAATAGAAGACCCCCCCCATATACACCCCCTGTAATAGAAGACCCCCCATATACACCCCCTGTATAAGAAGCCCCCCCCATATACACCCCCTGTAATAGAGGACCCCCATATACACCCCCTGTAATAGAGGACCCCCATATACACCCCCTGTAATAGAGGACCCCCCCATATACACCCCCTCTAATAGAGGACCCCCCATATACACCCCCTGTAATAGAGGACCCCCCCATATACATCCCCTATAATAGAGGACCCCCCATATACACCCCCTGTAATAGAGAACCCCCCATATACATCCCCTATAATAGAGGACCCCCCATATACACCCCCTGTAATAGAGGACAGCCCATATACACCCCCTGTAATAGAGGACCCCATATACACCCCCTGTAATAGAGGACCCCCCATATACACCCCCTGTAATAGAGGACCCCCCATATACACCCCTGTAATAGAGGACCCCCATATACACCCCCTGTAATAGAGGACACCCATATACACCCCTGTAATAGAGGACCCCCCATATACACCCCTGTAATAGAGGACCCCCATATACACCCCCTGTAATAGAGGACCCCATATACACCCCCTGTAATAGAGGACACCCATATACACCCCCTGTAATAGAGGAACCCCCATATGCACCCCATGTAATAGAGGACCCCCATATACACCCCCTGTAATAGAGGACCCCCCATATACACCCCTGTAATAGAGAACCCCCCATATACACCCCCTGTAATAGAGGACCCCCATATGCACCCCCTGTAATAGAGGAACCCCCATATACACCCCCTGTAATAGAGGACCCCCCATATACACCCCCTGTAATAGAGGACCCCCCATATACACCCCCTGTAATAGAGGACCCCCCATATGCACCCCCTGTAATAGAGGAACCCCCCATATACACCCCCTGTAATAGAGGACCCCCCCATATACACCCCCTGTAATAGAAGACCCCCCCATATACACCCCCTGTAATAGAGGAACCCCCCATATACACCCCCTGTAATAGAGGACCCCCCCATATACACCCCCTGTAATAGAGGACCCCCCATATACACCCCCTGTAATAGAGGACCCCCCCATATACACCCCCTGTAATAGAGGACCCCCCCATATACACCCCCTGTAATAGAAGACCCCCCCATATACACCCCCTGTAATAGAAGACCCCCATATACACCCCCTGTAATAGAGGACCCCCATATACACCCCCTGTAATAGAGGACCCCCCATATACACCCCCTGTAATAGAGGACCCCCCCATATACACCCCCTGTAATAGAAGACCCCCCCATATACACCCCCTGTAATAGAGGAACCCCCCATATACACCCCCTGTAATAGAGGACCCCCCCATATACACCCCCTGTAATAGAAGACCCCCATATACACCCCCTGTAATAGAGGACCCCCATATACACCCCCTGTAATAGAGGACCCCCATATACACCCCCTGTAATAGAGGACCCCCCCATATACACCCCCTGTAATAGAAGACCCCCCCATATACACCCCCTGTAATAGAAGACCCCCCCATATACACCCCCTGTAATAGAGGAACCCCCCATATACACCCCCAATCTGATTGATGCTATAATAATGTCCCTTTAAGAGCATTGGGTGGAAGCGACGCGTTTTGATGTCACTTCCTGCAATGATATGGAGACAGAGGGGGAGGGGTCATCTTCCCCAGGGGGGGGACAGGGGGGAGGGGTCATCTTCCTCAGGGGGAGGGACAGGGGGAGGGGTCATCTTCCCCAGGGGGGAGGGGTCATCTTCCCCAGGGGGAGGGACAGGGGGAGGGGTCATCTTCCCCTCACTTATCTCCTTGCCACACAGGACCTGATCACCGCTCCGGTAAGCGGCGGGAGGGAGGGGGGCTCTTCTCGCAGCGAATCCGTATTTCTTGTAGCGGACCGCCCGCTGAAGAAGAGGGTACCGGGGTATAGTCGCTGTCTGTTGCCATGACAATGATATCCCTCTTCAAACAGCTGCCGTATAATGACAGTGGGCCGTCTGGGAGGGGTTAAGATTCGAGATTGCGATCACATGACCAGCTAGCTCCTCCCCTCCTCCAGACTGACATCAGCAGAGGAGTCTCCGCCTTGGGTTGTCACCTGTCCGGGATTCACCCGGACAGTTCAGGTTTCTGAGACCCGGACACATTATTTAGACCGGACTATGACTTCCACACTGCCCAGATCCATCACTAACAATCCACCCCTCCCCCACACACACACAGACGGGGGAGGAGAGAGGGTTTGATCTGCACCTCTTCCCCCCACCCCTCCCCCTCTGTGTCCGCCCCCCCACACCCCAATCCCCGGGCGCCGTGCCTCAGAAAAGGAAAGTGGGGGCCGGAAATCTGAAGTCCAACCTCAGATACATCTGGATGAGAGGAGATGACTGGGGGGAGTGAGCTCACCATCCATCCATCCATCCCTGTGTGTGACTCAAGTCCCCCCCCTTCTCATCCCGGACTCTGAGTGAGAACACTAAAGGGAATCAGAGTCTGCAGAGTCCCCCCTACAGTGAGAAAACTTGACCCCTCCTGGAAGCCCCTCCCCCACCATACAATCTGATTGTATCTGTCATAGAATTGGGACTCCCCGATATTTATAGAGGAACGAAGATCGGCGACCATCCGCAATTCATCAAGTAATAGAAGTCGCTGAGGATTGGTCGTCGTCTCCCGCCAGATTCTCGCCGGGTGATGGAGGCTCATTAGGGGGCGGAGCCGCTGTAAATAATCCGCCAACGCCGTGTATAAAGACGGAAATATACGACCGATCGTCTTCTCGCTGTTAATCATTATAAAGGAGTAATTAAATCAGATAATAAAACTCGTGTGAAGTGCGACGGCGTCCCGAGAAATTGCTGCACGCCCAGAACTCCGCCGCCGAATCCTCTCCAGATTTACAGCCGGCCGCGACCTCTCTATTACTTCTTAAACGTCCGCCATTTTCCCGAGTCCCGGCGCCAATAATTCCGGCCTTTAATTACTGGCGAGAATTATAAATTACCGCTTAATATTCCACCGCGGCAGAGAGATCATCCCGTGCACCGCCGCATTCGTACACCGCT
Organism: Rana temporaria; assembly: GCF_905171775.1. Lineage (NCBI taxonomy): Eukaryota > Metazoa > Chordata > Amphibia > Anura > Ranidae > Rana > Rana temporaria. Next base: position 224,030,014 of record NC_053494.1, on the reverse strand, counting down.
ATCACCGTACACCGCTATCACCATGCACCGCCGCATCCGTACTCCGCCGCACCACTATCACCGCACACCGCCGCATCCATACACCGCCATCACCGTACACCGCTATCACCATGCACCGCCGCATCCGTACTCCGCCGCACCACTATCACCGCACACCGCCGCATCCATACACCGCCATCACCGTACACCGCTATCACCATGCACCGCCGCATCCGTACTCCGCCGCACCACTATCACCGCACACCGCCGCATCCATACACCGCCATCACCGTACACCGCTATCACCATGCACCGCCGCATCCGTACTCCGCCGCACCACTATCACCGCACACCGCCACATCCGTACACCGCTATCACCGCACACCGCCGCATCCATACACCGCCATCACCGTACACCGCTATCACCATACACCGCCGCATCCGTACTCCGCCGCACCACTATCACCGCACACCGCCACATCCGTACACCGCTATCACCGCACACCGCCGCATCCGTACACCGCCATCATCGTACACCACCGCATCCGTACTCCGCCGCACCACTATCACCGCACACCGCCGCATCCATACACCGCCATCACCGTACACCGCTATCACCATACACCGCCGCATCCGTACTCCGCCGCACCACTATCACCGCACACCGCCGCATCCGTACACCGCTATCACCATGCACCGCCGCATCCGTACTCCGCCGCACCACTATCACCGCACACCGCCGCATCCATACACCGCCATCACCGTACACCGCTATCACCATGCACCGCCGCATCCGTACTCCGCCGCACCACTATCACCGCACACCGCCACATCCGTACACCGCTATCACCGCACACCGCCGCATCCGTACACCGCCATCATCGTACACCACCGCATCCGTACTCCGCCGCACAGCTATCACCGCACACCGCCGCATCCATACACCGCCATCACCGTACACCGCCATCACCGTACACCGCTATCACCGTACACCGCTATCACCATACACCGCCGCATCCGTACTCCGCCGCACCACTATCACCGCACACCGCCACATCCGTACACCGCTATCACCATGCACCGCCACATCCGTACACCGCTATCACCATGCACCGCCGCATCCGTACTCCGCCGCACCACTATCACCGCACACCGCCACATCCGTACACCGCTATCACCATGCACCGCCGCATCCGTACTCCGCCGCACCACTATCACCGCACACCGCCACATCCGTACACCGCTATCACCATGCACCGCCGCATCCATACACCGCCATCACCGTACACCGCTATCACCATACACCGCCGCATCCGTACTCCGCCGCACCACTATCACCGCACACCGCCACATCCGTACACCGCTATCACCGCACACCGCCGCATCCGTACACCGCCATCATCGTACACCACCGCATCCGTACTCCGCCGCACAGCTATCACCGCACACCGCCGCATCCATACACCGCCATCACCGTACACCGCTATCACCATACACCGCCGCATCCGTACTCCGCCGCACCACTATCACCGCACACCGCCGCATCCGTACACCGCTATCACCATGCACCGCCGCATCCGTACACCGCTATCACCATACACCGCCGCATCCGTACTCCGCCGCACCACTATCACCGCACACCGCCACATCCGTACACCGCTATCACCGCACACCGCCGCATCCGTACACCGCCATCATCGTACACCACCGCATCCGTACTCCGCCGCACAGCTATCACCGCACACCGCCGCATCCATACACCGCCATCACCGTACACCGCTATCACCATACACCGCCGCATCCGTACTCCGCCGCACCACTATCACCGCACACCGCCGCATCCGTACACCGCTATCACCGCACACCGCCACATCCGTACACCGCTATCACCGCACACCGCCGCATCCGTACTCCGCCGCACCACTATCACCGCACACCGCCACATCCGTACACCGCTATCACCGCACACCGCCGCATCCATACACCGCCATCACCGTACACCGCTATCACCATACACCGCCGCATCCGTACTCCGCCACACCACTATCACCGCACACCGCCACATCCGTACACCGCTATCACCGCACACCGCCGCATCCGTACACCGCCATCATCGTACACCACCGCATCCGTACTCCGCCGCACAGCTATCACCGCACACCGCCGCATCCATACACCGCCATCACCGTACACCGCCATCACCGTACACCGCTATCACCGTACACCGCTATCACCATACACCGCCGCATCCGTACTCCGCCGCACCACTATCACCGCACACCGCCACATCCGTACACCGCTATCACCATGCACCGCCACATCCGTACACCGCTATCACCATGCACCGCCGCATCCGTACTCCGCCGCACCACTATCACCGCACACCGCCACATCCGTACACCGCTATCACCATGCACCGCCGCATCCGTACTCCGCCGCACCACTATCACCGCACACCGCCACATCCGTACACCGCTATCACCATGCACCGCCGCATCCATACACCGCCATCACCGTACACCGCTATCACCATACACCGCCGCATCCGTACTCCGCCGCACCACTATCACCGCACACCGCCACATCCGTACACCGCTATCACCGCACACCGCCGCATCCGTACACCGCCATCATCGTACACCACCGCATCCGTACTCCGCCGCACAGCTATCACCGCACACCGCCGCATCCATACACCGCCATCACCGTACACCGCTATCACCATACACCGCCGCATCCGTACTCCGCCGCACCACTATCACCGCACACCGCCGCATCCGTACACCGCTATCACCATGCACCGCCGCATCCGTACACCGCTATCACCATACACCGCCGCATCCGTACTCCGCCGCACCACTATCACCGCACACCGCCACATCCGTACACCGCTATCACCGCACACCGCCGCATCCGTACTCCGCCGCACCACTATCACCGCACACCGCCACATCCGTACACCGCTATCACCGCACACCGCCGCATCCATACACCGCCATCACCGTACACCGCTATCACCATACACCGCCGCATTCGGACTCCGCCGCACCACTATCACCGCACACCGCCACATCCGTACACCGCTATCACCGCACACCGCCGCATCCGTACACCGCCATCATCGTACACCACCGCATCCGTACTCCGCCGCACAGCTATCACCGCACACCGCCGCATCCATACACCGCCATCACCGTACACCGCTATCACCATACACCGCCGCATCCGTACTCCGCCGCACCACTATCACCGCACACCGCCACATCCGTACACCGCTATCACCGCACACCGCCGCATCCGTACACCGCCATCATCGTACACCACCGCATCCGTACTCCGCCGCACCACTATCACCGCACACCGCCGCATCCATACACCGCCATCACCGTACACCGCTATCACCATACACCGCCGCATCCGTACTCCGCCGCACCACTATCACCGCACACCGCCGCATCCGTACACCGCTATCACCATACACCGCCGCATCCGTACTCCGCCGCACCACTATCACCGCACACCGCCACATCCGTACACCGCTATCACCATGCACCGCCGCATCCATACACCGCCATCACCGTACACCGCTATCACCATACACCGCCGCATCCGTACTCCGCCGCACCACTATCACCGCACACCGCCACATCCGTACACCGCTATCACCGCACACCGCCGCATCCGTACACCGCCATCATCGTACACCACCGCATCCGTACTCCGCCGCACAGCTATCACCGCACACCGCCGCATCCATACACCGCCATCACCGTACACCGCTATCACCATACACCGCCGCATCCGTACTCCGCCGCACCACTATCACCGCACACCACCACATCCGTACACCGCTATCACCGCACACCGCCGCATCCGTACACCGCCATCATCGTACACCACCGCATCCGTACTCCGCCGCACAGCTATCACCGCACACCGCCGCATCCATACACCGCCATCACCGTACACCGCTATCACCATACACCGCCGCATCCGTACTCCGCCGCACCACTATCACCGCACACCGCCGCATCCGTACACCGCCATCATCGTACACCACCGCATCCGTACTCCGCCGCACCACTATCACCGCACACCGCCGCATCCGTACACCGCTATCACCATGCACCGCCGCATCCGTACACCGCTATCACCATACACCGCCGCATCCGTACTCCGCCGCACCACTATCACCGCACACCGCCGCATCCGTACACCGCCATCATCGTACACCACCGCATCCGTACTCCGCCGCACCACTATCACCGCACACCGCCACATCCGTACACCGCTATCACCATGCACCGCCGCATCCATACACCGCCATCACCGTACACCGCTATCACCATACACCGCCGCATCCGTACTCCGCCGCACCACTATCACCGCACACCGCCACATCCGTACACCGCTATCACCGCACACCGCCGCATCCGTACACCGCCATCATCGTACACCACCGCATCCGTACTCCGCCGCACAGCTATCACCGCACACCGCCGCATCCATACACCGCCATCACCGTACACCGCTATCACCATACACCGCCGCATCCGTACTCCGCCGCACCACTATCACCGCACACCGCCGCATCCGTACACCGCTATCACCATGCACCGCCGCATCCGTACACCGCTATCACCATACACCGCCGCATCCGTACTCCGCCGCACCACTATCACCGCACACCGCCACATCCGTACACCGCTATCACCATGCACCGCCGCATCCGTACTCCGCCGCACCACTATCACCGCACACCGCCACATCCGTACACCGCTATCACCGCACACCGCCGCATCCATACACCGCCATCACCGTACACCGCTATCACCATACACCGCCGCATTCGGACTCCGCCGCACCACTATCACCGCACACCGCCACATCCGTACACCGCTATCACCGCACACCGCCGCATCCGTACACCGCCATCATCGTACACCACCGCATCCGTACTCCGCCGCACCACTATCACCGCACACCGCCGCATCCATACACCGCCATCACCGTACACCGCTATCACCATACACCGCCGCATCCGTACTCCGCCGCACCACTATCACCGCACACCGCCGCATCCGTACACCGCTATCACCATACACCGCCGCATCCGTACTCCGCCGCACCACTATCACCGCACACCGCCACATCCGTACACCGCTATCACCATGCACCGCCGCATCCATACACCGCCATCACCGTACACCGCTATCACCATACACCGCCGCATCCGTACTCCGCCGCACCACTATCACCGCACACCGCCACATCCGTACACCGCTATCACCGCACACCGCCGCATCCGTACACCGCCATCATCGTACACCACCGCATCCGTACTCCGCCGCACAGCTATCACCGCACACCGCCGCATCCATACACCGCCATCACCGTACACCGCTATCACCATACACCGCCGCATCCGTACTCCGCCGCACCACTATCACCGCACACCGCCGCATCCGTACACCGCCATCATCGTACACCACCGCATCCGTACTCCGCCGCACCACTATCACCGCACACCGCCGCATCCGTACACCGCTATCACCATGCACCGCCGCATCCGTACACCGCTATCACCATACACCGCCGCATCCGTACTCCGCCGCACCACTATCACCGCACACCGCCGCATCCGTACACCGCCATCATCGTACACCACCGCATCCGTACTCCGCCGCACCACTATCACCGCACACCGCCGCATCCGTACACCGCTATCACCATGCACCGCCGCATCCGTACACCGCTATCACCATACACCGCCGCATCCGTACTCCGCCGCACCACTATCACCGCACACCGCCGCATCCGTACACCGCCATCATCGTACACCACCGCATCCGTACTCCGCCGCACCACTATCACCGCACACCGCCGCATCCGTACACCGCTATCACCATGCACCGCCGCATCCGTACACCGCTATCACCATACACCGCCGCATCCGTACTCCGCCGCACCACTATCACCGCACACCGCCGCATCCGTACACCGCTATCACCATGCACCGCCGCATCCGTACACCGCTATCACCATACACCGCCGCATCCGTACTCCGCCGCACCACTATCACCGCACACCGCCGCATCCATACACCGCTATCACCATGCACCGCCGCATCCGTACACCGCCATCACCGCACACCGCACACCGCCGCATCCGTACTCCGCCGCACCGCTATCACCGCACACCGCCGCATCCGTACTCCGCCGCACCACTATCACCGCACACCGCCGCATCCGTACACCGCTATCACCGCACACCGCCGCATCCGTACACCGCTATCACCATGCACCGCCGCATCCGTACACCGCCGCACCGCCATCACCGCACACCGCCGCATCCGTACTCCGCCACACCGCTATCACCACACACCGCCGCATCCATACACCGCTATCATCTTACACCGCCGCATTCGTACGCCGTCGCACCGCTATCACCGTACCCCGCCGCATCCGTACTCCGCCGCACCACTATCACCGCACACCGCCGCATCCGTACACCGCTATCACCATGCACCGCCGCATCCGTACACCGCCGCACCGCCATCACCGCACACCGCCGCATCCGTACTCCGCCACACCGCTATCACCACACACCGCCGCATCCGTACACCGCTATCATCGTACACCGCCTCATTCGTATGCCGTCGCACCGCTATCACCGTACCCCGCCGCATCAGTACGCCGCCGCAACGCTATTACCGTACCCCGCCGCATTCGTACGCCACCGCACCGCTATCATTGTACCCCGCCACATTCGTACGCCGCCGCACCACTATCACCGTACCCCGCCGCATCCGTACGCCGCCGAATCGCTATCACCGTACACCGCCACATTCGTACACCACCGCAGCGCTATCACCGTACCCCGCCGCATTCGTACGCTATCGCACCGCTATCACCGTACCCCGCCGCATTCGTAAACCGCCGCACCGCTATCAGCGTACACCGCCCCACCGCTATCACCGTACACAGCCACATCCGTACTCCGCCGCACCACTATCACCGCACACCGCCGCATCCGTACACCGCTATCACCATGCACCGCCGCATCCGTACACCGCCGCACCGCCATCACCGCACACCGCCGCATCCGTACTCCGCCACACCGCTATCACCACACACCGCCGCATCCGTACACCGCTATCATCGTACACCGCCTCATTCGTATGCCGTCGCACCGCTATCACCGTACCCCGCCGCATCAGTACGCCGCCGCAACGCTATTACCGTACCCCGCCGCATTCGTACGCCACCGCACCGCTATCATTGTACCCCGCCACATTCGTACGCCGCCGCACCACTATCACCGTACCCCGCCGCATCCGTACGCCGCCGAATCGCTATCACCGTACACCGCCACATTCGTACACCACCGCAGCGCTATCACCGTACCCCGCCGCATTCGTACGCTATCGCACCGCTATCACCGTACCCCGCCGCATTCGTAAACCGCCGCACCGCTATCAGCGTACACCGCCCCACCGCTATCACCGTACACAGCCACATCCGTACTCCGCCGCAACGCTATCACCGTACACCGCCGCATCCATACTCCGCTGCACTGCTATCACCGTACACCGCCGCATCCGTACTCCGCCGCAACGCTATCACCGTACACCTTCTACATTGGCGCGTCTCATCCATTGAAACTTTATAAAGTGACGCCACAAGGCGGAGCGAAGGTCAGCGAGGAAATTGCAGAAGAATGTACGAGGAAAGCGCGATAAAGACCAACGCCGCAAGCCGCCACTTGGCACTCCGCTTAGAAAGCGACTAATACCCGGGATTTATAGCGACTCAAATACCAGAAGAAAAACCCAATTATAGATGGTTATCGTCCTTCGCAAAAATCACGTTCCAAATATACCGAAGAGGAAGGACGCCGAATCTTATCCCGGTTCTAATTATTCCACAAATAACCTTCCCCTGCCACGGCGTATCGCGATTCACACAGACGTGACACCGCTGCGGCGTACCGCCATTCACAGGGACGTGACACCGCCATGGCGTACCGCCATTCACAGGGACGTGACACCGCCACAGCGTACCGCCATTCACAGGGACGTGACACCGCCACAGTGTACCGCCATTCACAGGGACGTGACACCGCCACAGCGTACCGCCATTCACAGGGACGTGACACCGCCACGGCGTACCGCCATTCACAGGGACGTGACACCGCCACAGCGTAGGCCATTCACAGGGACATGACACCGCCACAGCGTACCGCCATTCACAGGGACGTGACACCGCCACAGCGTACGGCCATTCACAGAGACATGACACCGCTGCAGCGTACCGCCATTCACACAGACGTGACACCGCCACGGCGTACCGCCATTCACAGGGACGTGACACCGCCGCGGCGTACCGCCATTCACACAGACGTGACACCGCCACAGCGTACCGCCATTCACAGGGTCGTGACACCGCCGCGGCGTACCGCCATTCACACAGACGTGACACCGCCACGGCGTACCGCCATTCACAGAGACGTGACACCACCACGGCGTACCGCCATTCACAGAGACGTGACACCACCACGGTGTACCGCCATTCACAGGGACGTGACACCGCCGCGGCGTACCGCCATTCACAGAGACGTGACACCACCACGGCGTACCGCCATTCACAGAGACGTGACATCACCACGGCGTACCGCGATTCACACAGACGTGACACCGCCACAGCGTACCGCCATTCACAGGAACATGACATCACCACGGCGTACCGCCATTCACAGAGACGTGACATCACCACGGCGTACCGTCATTCACAGGGACGTGACACCGCCACGGCGTACTGCGATTCACAGAGACGTGACATCACCACGGCGTACCACGATTCACACAGACGTGACACCGCCACAGCGTACCGCCATTCACAGGAACATGACATCACCACGGCGTACCGCCATTCACAGAGACGTGACATCACCACGGCGTACCGTCATTCACAGGGACGTGACACCGCCACGGCGTACTGCGATTCACAGAGACATGACATCACCACGGCGTACCGCCATTCACAGAGACGTGACACCACCACGGCGTACCGCCATTCACAGAGACGTGACACCACCACGGCGTACCGCCATTCACACAGACGTGACATCACCGCAGCGTACCGCCATTTACAGAGACGTGACATCACAACGGCGTACCGCCATTCACAGAGACGTGACATCATCACGGCGTACCGCCATTCACAGAGACGTGACATCACCGCAGCGTACCGCCATTTACAGAGACGTGACATCACAACGGCGTACCGCCATTCACAGAGACGTGACATCATCACGGCGTACCGCCATTCACAAAGACGTAACATCACCACGGCGTACCGCCATTTACAGAGACGTGACATCACAACGGCGTACCGCCATTCACAGAGACGTGACATCATCACGGCGTACCGCCATTCACAGAGACGTGACATCATCACGGCGTACCGCCATTCACAGAGACGTAACATCACCACGGCGTACCGCCATTCACAGAGACGTGACATCATTCGTCTCTCTCCTGTCTCTTCATTCTCTCGTCTGACGCTCCTCATCGTCTCTCTCCTGTCTCTTCATTCCCTCGTCTGACGCTCCTCATCGTCTCTCTCCTGTCTCTTCATTCCCTCGTCTGACGCTCCTCATCGTCTCTTCATTCCCTCATCTGACGCTCCTCATCGTCTCTCTTCTGTCTCTTCATTCCCTCGTCTGACGCTCCTCATCGTCTCTCTCCTGTCTCTTCATTCCCTCGTCTGACGCTCCTCATCGTCTCTTTCCCGTCTCTTCATTCCCTCGTCTGACGCTCCTCATCGTCTCTCTCCTGTCTCTTCATTCTCTCGTCTGACGCACCTCATCGTCTCTTCATTCCCTCGTCTGACGCTCCTCATCGTCTCTCTCCTGTCTCTTCATTCCCTCGGCTGACGCTCCTCATCGTCTCTTTCCTGTCTCTTCATTCCCTCGTCTGACGCTCCTCATCGTCTCTTCATTCCCTCGTCTGACGCTCCTCATCGTCTCTCTCATGTCTCTTCATTCCCTCGTCTAACGCTCCTCATCGTCTCTTCATTCCCTCGTCTGACGCTCCTCATCGTCTCTCTCCCGTCTCTTCATTCCCTCGTCTGACGCTCCTCATCGTCTCTCTCCCGTCTCTTCATTCCCTCGTCTGACGCTCCTCATCGTCTCTCTCCCGTCTCTTCATTCCCTCGTCTGACACTCCTCATCATCTCTCTCCTGTCTCTTCATTCCCTCGTCTGACGCTCCTCATCGTCTCTCTCCCGTCTCTTCATTCCCTCGTCTGACGCTCCTCATCATCTCTCTCCTGTCTCTTCATTCCCTCGTCTGACGCTCCTCATCGTCTCTCTCCTGTCTCTTCATTCCCTCGTCTGACGCTCCTCATCGTCTCTCTCCCGTCTCTTCATTCCCTCGTCTGACGCTCCTCATCATCTCTCTCCTGTCTCTTCATTCCCTCGTCTGACGCTCCTCATCATCTCTCTCCTGTCTCTTCATTCCCTCGTCTGACGCTCCTCATCGTCTCTTTCCTGTCTCTTCATTCCCTCGTCTGACGCTCCTCATCGTCTCTTCATTCCCTCGTCTGACGCTCCTCATCGTCTCTCTTCTGTCTCTTCATTCCCTCGTCTGACGCTCCTCATCGTCTCTCTTCCGTCTCTTCATTCCCTCGTCTGACGCTCTTCATCGTCTCTCTCCCATCTCTTCATTCCGTCGTCTGACGCTCCTCATCGTCTCTTCATTCCCTCGTCTGACGCTCCTCATCATCTCTCTCCTGTCTCTTCATTCCCTCGTCTGACGCTCCTCATCGTCTCTTTCCTGTCTCTTCATTCCCTCGTCTGACGCTCCTCATCGTCTCTTCATTCCCTCGTCTGACGCTCCTCATCGTCTCTCTCCCGTCTCTTCATTCCCTCGTCTGACGCTCCTCATCATCTCTCTCCCGTCTCTTCATTCCCTCGTCTGACGCTCCTCATCGTCTCTCTCCTGTCTCTTCATTCCCTCGTCTGACGCTCCTCATCGTCTCTTCATTCCCTCGTCTGACGCTCCTCATCGTCTCTCTTCTGTCTCTTCATTCCCTCGTCTGACGCTCCTCATCGTCTCTTCATTCCCTCGTCTGACGCTCCTCATCGTCTCTCTTCTGTCTCTTCATTCCCTCGTCTGACGCTCCTCATCGTCTCTCTTCCGTCTCTTCATTCCCTCGTCTGACGCTCTTCATCGTCTCTCTCCCATCTCTTCATTCCGTCGTCTGACGCTCCTCATCGTCTCTTCATTCCCTCGTCTGACGCTCCTCATCGTCTCTTCATTCCCTCGTCTGACGCTCCTCATCGTCTCTCTCCCGTCTCTTCATTCCCTCGTCTGACGCTCCTCATCATCTCTCTCCCGTCTCTTCATTCCCTCGTCTGACGCTCCTCATCGTCTCTCTCCTGTCTCTTCATTCCCTCGTCTGACGCTCCTCATCGTCTCTTCATTCCCTCGTCTGACGCTCCTCATCGTCTCTCTTCTGTCTCTTCATTCCCTCGTCTGACGCTCCTCATCGTCTCTTCATTCCCTCGTCTGACGCTCCTCATCGTCTCTCTTCTGTCTCTTCATTCCGAGGTTGTGAAATTCCTGTGATCTGCCTGGAAGGCGTTTTATTCCCCCTCCCCCGCAGTGTGTGAATTATTGAAGAGAACCTGCCGATCGCGTTTCGTCTTTTCATGGTGACGTCTTATTGTGTTTCTAGGTGAGAATTCCTCGCTGGGCTCCGCCGGCTCGTCCTTTATTCTCACTCTTCCAGTACATCCCACAGATGCTTATTTGGAATGAGATCTGGAGAATTTGGAGGCCAAGTCAACCCTTCAAACCCGTTGTTGTGTTCCTCAAACCATACTTGGATCCATCAGAGCAGGCCACCTTCTTCCATTGCTCCAGTTCTGATGTTCACATCCCCATTGTAGGTACTTTTGGACCCGGCTCAGCATGTGCACCCAGACCGCTCCGCACCGGTACACCGTGAAATCTCAGAGTCACGCGTTTCACAATATGGGCATTTTCGTTTTTAAATCCGGACTCGGTCTGCAAATGTTTTCTCTCAAATGATTCAAGCCACAGCGGTGTGCAGTACCGCATTTGGCCAGAGGTGTGGGGGCGCTGGAGCTGTTCGGAGCCATTTGTAAATACTCAGAAAAACTCTGTTTCAGAGCCTTTCCGAGTTCAATCGAGCTGTCCCTGAGCCTTTCTGAGAATTTCCAAGGCTCTCCGGCGCCCCCCCCACCACTGGCTGCATGCTGTATTGCGCACCATAAAAGTCAATGCAGAACTAATTATTTTTGTTTCCATTGACTTCTATGGGGAAATTCGCTTTGATATGCGAGTGCTTTGGATTACAAGCGTCCTCCTGGAATGGATTATGTAATCCGAGGGGTTCCCCTGCCCCCATCAACTTCAGGTTCAACATGTTCTCTTGTTGCCTCATATATCCCCGCCCACTTCCAGATAATCAATGTGATCACTTCAGAGGTCAGAGGTCAGAATGTTTCTGGGGCTGCGGCCCCCATATTAGAGTAGAGACGCCACTGTACAGAAAGGTCACCAGATTTCCCGCCACACAGAACCCAACAGAGGGGATCATTTCTATGGCGACTCCCGAGGCACACCTACCCCACCCCCACACCGATGATATCCCATCCCCCCCACCATTACACCCCCACCAATAGCCTGACCCGGTGATACCCCATCCCCCCCCCACCATTACACCACCAGCCTGAACCGGTGATACCCCATCCCCCACACCATTACACCCCCACCACCAGCCTGACCCGGTGATACCCCATCCCCCACACCGATGATATCCCATCCCCCACACCATTACACCCCCACCAATAGCCTGACCCGGTGATACCCCATCCCCCCCCACCATTACACCCCCACCACCAGCCTGAACCGGTGATACCCCATCCCCCACACCATTACACCCCCACCAATAGCCTGACCCGGTGATACCCCATCCCCCCCCACCATTACACCCCCACCACCAGCCTGAACCGGTGATGCCCCATCCCCCACACCATTACACCCCCACCACCAGCCTGACCCGGTGATACCCCATCCCCCCCCACCATTACACCCCCCCCACCAGCCTGAACCGGTGATACCCCATCCCCCACACCATTACACCCCCACCACCAGCCTGACCCGGTGATACCCCATTGCCCCCCCCACCATTACACCCCCACCACCAGCCTGACCCGGTGATACCCCATTGCCCCCCCCACCATTACACCCCCACCACCAGCCTGAACCGGTGATACCCCATCCCCCCCACCATTACACCCCCACCACCAGCCTGACCTAGTGATACCCCCATCCCCCACACCAATGATATCCCATCCCCCACACCATTACACCCCCACCATTACACCCCCACCACCAGCCTGACCCGGTGATACCCCATCCCCCACACCATTACACCCCCACCACCAGCCTGACCCGGTGATACCCCATCCCCCACACCGATGATATCCCATCCCCCACACTGATGATATCCCATCCCCCACACCATTACACCCCCACCACCAGCCTGAACCAGTGATATCCCCTCCCCCCACACCATTACACCCCCACCACCAGCCTGAACCAGTGATATCCCCTCCCCCCACACCATTACACCCCCACCACCAGCCGGAACCAGTGATCCTGGAGACACCACTGGGGGCTTCTGTCACCTTCCGGACACCACTGGGGGCTTCTGTCACCTTCCGGACACCACTGGGGGCTTCTGTCACCTTCCGGACACCTGGAGACCCAGGTTATTTGAGTTCCTGTTGTCTTTCTATCACCTGGAACCAGTCTGCCCCATTCTCCTCTGACCTCAACAAGGCATTTTCCTCCACACAACTGCCGCTCACTGGATATTTTCTCCTTTTCCCGCCATTCTCTGTAATCCCGAGAGATGGATGTGTGTAAAAATCCCAGAAATCCTCAGACCGGCCCGTCTGCCTCCAACCACCATCCCCCGTTCAACATCACCGAGATCCCCTTTCTTCCCCATTCTGATGCAGCAAGTCGTCTTCACCACGTCTAGATGCATTGAGTTGCTGCCCTGTGATTGGCTGATTAGCGATTTGTGTAACCGAGCAATGGGACAGGTGTACCTAATAAAGTGTCCGGTGAGTGTATACCTTCTTCTCGGACATGATGTATGTAATGATGTAAATCATTTTTTATTTTATAGCCGGAAGAAGAATTTGCGCGCCGTTCCTCTCACCGCAGAGACGCCGCGCGGCAGAGAGATTCACTATTAATCACGCCGGCGTCTCTGGGACGTAATAAAGGAACACAGAAGAGGGAATAATTCTCTCCATCTCTGAACATCAAACGGCTCCTCTCCGCACCCCCTCCAACCATTACTGGAGCCGATCTCTGGGGGCCCCGGCGCAGGGGCCCGGCCAATAACACCATACTAATGATGGAATCAGAGGAGCCGCGTGTTCATTCTGAGGATGGAGGTCGGGGGAGGAGGTGCAATGCAGATATTACGATATATTTTATAGAACGCTGACAATGTATGCAGCGCTTTACATATACTCCCTGCCCCCAGGAGCTTACAATCTAAGGTCTCTCATACATACACAAAGGCCAATGAACCTATCAGTCTTTGGGGTGTGGGAGGAAACCTGCACCGGGAGAACATGCAAACTCCATGCAGACTAACCATTAGGCCATTATTATCACTTCATGTCAATTCTTTATATTTCTGGGTTTTCTCAGCATAGAAAATGATGAGAATCAGGAATTCACCCCAACCAGAGGTTGTGTGCCGGGAACCCTGGCAGAGAGGTTTCCAGGGCCAGAAAATATTTCCATGGTTTGTGTTAGAAAGGAATCTCCTAATGCAACCACAATGTCCCTATCACTGTCTAGGCTTGGTGGCTTGTGTCACCTTCCGGACACCTGGAGACACCACTGGGGGCTTGTGCCACCTTCCAGACACCTGGAGACACCACTGGGGGCTTCTGTCACCTTCCGGACACCTGGAGACACCACTGGGGGCTTGTGCCACCTTCCAGACACCTGGAGACACCACTGGGGGCTTCTGTCACCTTCCGGACACCTGGAGACACCACTGGGGGCTTGTGCCACCTTCCGGACACCTGGAGACACCACTGGGGGCTTCTGTCACCTTCCAGACACCTGGAGACACCACTGGGGGCTTCTGTCACCTTCCGGACACCTGGAGACACCACTGGGGGCTTGTGTCACCTTCCAGACACCTGGAGACACCACTGGTGGCTGGTGTCACTTTCCAGACACCTGGAGACCCCACTGGGGGCTTGTGTCACCTTCCGGACACCTGGAGACACCATTGGGGGCTTCTGTCACCTTCCAGACACCTGGAGACACCACTGGGGGCTTCTGTCACCTTCCGGACACCTGGAGACACCATTGGGGGGCTTCTGTCACCTTCTAGACACATGGAGACACCACTGGGGGCTTGTGTCACCTTCCGGACACTTGGAGACCCCACTGGGGGCTTGTGTCACCTTCCGGACACCTGGAGACACCACTGGGGGCCTCTGTCATCTTCCGGACACCTGGAGACCCCACTGGGGGGCTTCTGTCACCTTCCGGACACCTGGAGACACCACTGGGGGCTTCTGTCACCTTCTGGACACCTGGAGACACCACTGGGGGCTTCTGTCACCTTCCAGACACCTGGAGACACCACTGGGGGCTTCTGTCACCTTCCAGACACCTGGAGACACCACTGGGGGCTTCTGTCACCTTCCGGACACCTGGAGACACAACTTTCCCCAACTTGTTCATTCCCCGACTTAGTTGTGGTAGGTGGTACACTTTGGTGGGGGTTGGTCAGCCATGCCCCATGACCTTTGACCTCTGGGAACCTGCCTTCTGACCTTTGACCTCTGGGGGAGGTCCCTGTTCTAATTCCTAAATCCTAGTTGTTGCGGTACCTCTCTTCCCGAGCTCCAAAGTACACGAACCGCCGCTAACCGCCGAAGTGCAATAGGTTCCAACCGGCAACCATCTCCATACACCGTCCTTAGTGGCCAGTAACCCAATCCCCTCCAGTAACGAGACCAAGCTCCATTATGAGGGTAAAACACGAACTCATTTACTGTGGGCTACCCGCCCGTATTTATGCAGGTCTCCCACCTGGTGGACACTCCCCTAGGGGACCAGATGGGAGACTGAAATAACAGAACGACATGGGGACATTTCAAACATACATCCCCACCATTTCCCAGCATGCATCACAGTTTCCTCCCCTCTGCGCGGGAGACAGTTGGGACGAAATTCAATTATCTCCTCGGGCAGAGGCACATCGCCATGGAGTCAAAATCTGTTATAGTTCGTTGGTATGCGGTTGACTCCAGGGGACGGCTATCTGGGTTAAGTCCAGTCGGGTTGTTCAATTCTCCCGCACAGCGCCGTCGAAAAGGGGGGGGGGGTCGACGACTTCATGTAAAACGGCAAAGCAGACGAACACAATATGTCCGGTATACGGATGGGTCCGTCACATGGCTCCCTCCTTGTGGAACACTCCGGCAGACCCGGCTTGACCCTTTGGCGGGTCAACTTGGGGATGACCGGACGGAGAAGGCGTAGAGACGTCTGTTTGCCGAGATAATCCATCCGCATTCCCATTCTGCTTACCGGGTCGGTAGCTGATGGTGAAATTGTAAGGCTGTAGTGCCAGACTCCACCTCAGCAGTCTGCCATTGTCTCCTGAGACCCGGTTAAGCCAAACTAGGGGGTTGTGGTCCGTAATGAGGGAAAATTCTTGTCCGTATAAATAAGGACTCAATTTCTTTAGTGCCCAGACCAGGGCTAAACACTCCTTCTCCACTGCCGCATAACTCACTTCCCTGGGTAGTAGTTTTCTGCTGAGATACGCGACAGGGTGCTCCCCTCCATCTTCCCCGACCTGGCTTAGCACAGCCCCCAGTCCATACATGGAAGCATCTGTATGGACGAGAAAACGTTTGTTAGGCACTGGGGCAGCCAGGACAGGGGCATTCACTAGAGCTTGCTTCAGTGCCCGAAACGCGGCTTCACAAGCTGGCGACCACAGGACCTGCTTAGGTAAGTTTTTCTTAGTCAGGTCCGTCAAGGGCTTGGCCACCGTACTGTAGTCGGGGACAAAACGTCGGTAATACCCTGCCGTCCCCAGGAAGGCTAGCACTTGGGTCTTGGTGATAGGTGTGGGCCAGTTAGCTACCGCCTCGACCTTAGCTTGCTCTGGTCGCTGGGTCCCACATCCTACCCTGTGACCCAAGTACTGCACTTCTGCCATGCCTAAATGGCACTTATCTGGCTTCAAGGTCAGGCCGGCGGCCCGAATCTTGTCCAGCACCACCCCCACGTGGACTAAATGGTCTTCCCAAGTCTCGCTGTAGACCGCAATGTCATCCAGGTACGCACACACGAAGTCCTGGAAGCCATCGAGGAGTCTATCCACCATACGCTGAAAGGTAGCCGGAGCATTCTTCATTCCAAATGGCATAACCTTAAACTGGTATAGGCCAAATGGGGTGACGAAGGCCGACTTAGGGATAGCATCCTCGGCCAGGGGAATCTGCCAATAACCCTTGCACAGGTCAATGGTGGTCAGGTAGCGCCCCCTGGCAATGCGGTCTAATAATTCGTCTACCCGGGGCATCGGGTACGCGTCAGTGGTGGTCCGTTCGTTGAGCCGCCTGTAATCTACGCAGAACCGGGTGGTCCCATCTTTCTTAGGCACCAGGACTACAGGCGAGGCCCAAGGGCTGTCTGACGGCTCGATAACCCCCAGCCGAGTCATCTCCTGTATCTCCGTCCGCATTTCCTCTCGGACTGCTTCAGGGATAAGGTATGGGGGTTGTCGTAGGGGGTTCTGTCCGGGCGTCTCGACTTTGTGCATAGCTAGTGTGGTGTACCCGGGTTCTTGGGAGAACGTCGCCTGCTTCTCCCACAGAAGCTGTCTTGCCTGTACCTTCTTTGCTGGGTTTAACCGGTCTCTTAGCTGCACAAGGCTCGTAAGGTCCGTCTGGGGATTCCTCTCTAACAAGTCAGGTAAAGGTAAGTTCTCTGGGTCATCCGTAGCTGGGGCACAGACTGCCGCAACATCTTCTGGTCGCTCCTGATACTCCTTTAACATGTTCACATGAAAGGATCGCTGGATCCCTTCATCTGAACAGCTGGCTATAAGGTAGGTAGTATCACATATCTGCGCTAATACTTTATACGGGCCCTGCCAAGATGCTTGCATCTTGTTTGCCTTCACAGGTTTGAGCACTAGAACCTTCTGCCCAACCTGGAAGACCCGCTGTCGGGTGCCCTGATCGTACCACCGCTTCTGTCCCCCCTGGGCCGCCTGGAGATTCTCCCTTACCATCAGGGATAGTTTCTCCATGCGGTCCCGGAGTTCCAGGACATATGGTACTATGGGGGTCCCTTCTTGCTCTGTCTCCCCCTCCCAGTGTCCTCTAATGAGATCTAGGGGTCCTCGGACCCTTCTCCCATAGAGTAACTCAAAGGGGGAGAACCCAGTAGATTCCTGGGGCACCTCTCTGTATGCAAATAGCAGATGAGGCAGGAATCGCTCCCAGTCTCTGCAAGTGTCAGTAAAGGTCCTCAGCATCTGTTTGAGGGTACCATTAAATCGCTCGCAGAGGCCGTTGGTCTGTGGGTGATACGGTGAGCTAAGCAGCGGTTTAATGCCGCACACCTTCCACAGTTGCTGGGTGAGCACAGCGGTAAACTGAGTTCCCTGATCAGAGAGAATCTCCTGAGGGAACCCGACCCTAGTGAATATCTTAACCAGGGCATCAGCTACTGTCTCTGCCTCGATATTAGACAGCTCTACTGCCTCTGGGTAACGTGTGGCATAGTCCACCACGGTAAGAATGTACTTCTTACCGGAGGGGCTAGCCCTGGCCAGTGGACCTACAAGGTCAACGGCTATGCGGGAAAAGGGCTCCCCAATGATAGGCATCGACTGAAGCCTAGCTTTTGGGTGATCTCCCCGCTTTCCTACCCGTTGACAGGTGTCGCACGTGCTACAATACATCCGCACGTCTCGGTTCAAATTTGGCCAGAAAAAGTTTTGAGTGATCCTATGAGCTGTGCGGTGGGAGCCTAGATGGCCCGCCTATGGCACATCGTGCCCAATCCGTAAAATCTCCTGCCGGTACTTGGCAGGTACCACTAGCTGTCGCTTGTGCGGAGGGGTGCTTGGTTTTTGGGACGGTCTCGGGATCCTGTACAGCCTATCCCCCACCCACTCGTAGTGCTCCCCATCTACTCCTTCCTCCCCTGAGTCGGCCCTGGCCCTGTACTTCGCTAACATCGGGTCTTCCCTAGTCTCCCTTCCGTACATCTCTGGGGTATCCCAGCCTAAAGGGGCCGGATCTAACATACACGTCGGGGTAGAGGGTCTTACCTGGGTCGCAGCAGCAGGTGGGCCGGCTTCGGCGGCACGGGTCTGGGCCCGGGTCATGACAGCGTCTACTGCAGCGGGGCCCATGGGAGCATAGGCTGAAAGGAGGGGGGCCAAGTCATTGCCAAGGAGGACATCGGCGGGTAAGTCTTTCATAACCCCCACGTTCACTTGTCTAGCGCCCACTCCCCAATCCAAATGCACCCGGGCAACGGGTAGTCGGAACACGGCACCTCCGGCTACTCGTACTGCGACCGTGTCCCCGGTATGTTGGTTCTCGGATACTAGGTGCTTCTGGAGTAAAGTCATGGTCGCACCGGTATCCCGTAGGCCACTGACCTCCTTCCCGTTGACCTTGACACACTGTCTGTGGTGCTACCTGTTATCTCGGCGGGCCGCCTGAACGGGGTCGGCCTCATGCAGAATACCCCAGCATTCCTCTTCCTCCACACAGTGAGTTGCGGGGAGAGGTGGTCGTGGATTGGCCCCTGGGGGTCTCTTCCAGGACTGACTTTGGTTGGCATTGTTCATCGGGCACTCCGGTCGCTTGTGTCCCAGCTGATTGCATAGGTAGCACCGACTGGGTTGGGAGTATTCCCGAGAGTTAAACCCGGGGTGAGCGGGGATACTGGGTCGACGGAGGGGGTGCTGAGGGCCGATTCATAGGGGGTTGGTAAATAGTAGCTGCTGGCTTGTATTCCACCCTGGCGGGAGCCTTGGTGGCTGAATTGTCCAATTTTCTGGCATCCGTATACTCATCCGCCAGGCGAGCTGCTTCATGGAGAGTGGAGGGTTTACGGTCCCTTACCCACTCTCTGACCCCTGTTGGTAATTTGTCAAAGCAATGTTCCAACAGAAACATCTGTAGCACCTCCTCTCCGGACACAGCCTGGCACCCCGCCATCCAGTGTGCGGCGGTGCGGTGCACCTTACATGCCCATTCAACGTAGGAGTCCCCAGTCGTTTTTACAGTGTCCCGGAACCTCCTTCGGTATGCCTCGGGTGTAATGGCATACCGGGAGAGTAGAGCTTCCCTGACGGCCACATAATCCCCGATCTCCTCGTCAGGGATGGCCCGAAAAGCCTCACTGGCCCGGCCGGATAACTTGCCGGACAATATAGGGATCCAGTCCTCCAGGGGTACCTTGTGCAGGGCACATTGCCGCTCAAAATCGGCAAGGTACCCATCGATCTCTCCTTCTGTCTCCCTGAAGGCTTTAAATGCTGCAAACGGCACCTTCTTTATTTCCCCCGTGTCTGCTGTGACTGGGGCTGCTGCAGTGCCGCTTTGGCGTAGCAGGTTGGCCTCCACAGCGGCTTGGACTTGGGCGATAATTTCCGCAGATGGGTTGGGACCATAATGGGCCAGCCTAATTCTTACCGCCCGGTCAAATCTCTCTTCTTCGGGGGTTCTGTCGTCTGGGCTGAGTCCATTGGTTCCCTCTACTGCTGGTACTCCATCCATTTCCAGCAATAATGTGATAATGTCCCCCTTTTTGAGGTTACTGGTCTGTCCGCCTCTTTGCTCTAATAAATCCTTTAAGGTAGCTCTTCTCAGGTTTTGGTATTGCAATTCCATTTGGTCCTGGTTGTAGTGGTTTCTTTGGGCGCTGAGGTTCATCCCGTCGCTTGCCACCAGTTGTTGCGGTACCTCTCTCCATACACCGTCCTTAGTAGCCAGTAACCCAATCCCCTCCAGTAACGAGACCAAGCTCCATCATGAGGGTAAAACACGAACCGTTTACTGTGGGCTACCCGCCCGTATTTATGCAGGTCTCCCACCTGGTGGACACTCCCCTAGGGGACCAGATGGGAGACTGAAATAACAGAACGACATGGGGACATTTCAAACATACATCCCCACCATTTCCCAGCATGCATCACAGTTTCCTCCCCTCTGCGCGGGAGACAGTTGGGACGAAATTCAATTATCTGCTCGGGCAGAGGCACATCGCCATGGAGTCAAAGTCTGTTATAGTTCGTTGGTATGCGGTTGACTCCAGGGGACGGCTATCTGGGTTAAGTCCAGTCGGGTTGTTCAATTCTCCCGCACAGTGCCGTCGAAAAGGGGGGGTCGACGACTTCATGTAAAACGGCAAAGCAGACGAACACAATATGTCCAGTATACGGATGGGTCCGTCACACTAGCCTTATTCTTGAATGGGAAACCCTAACCCACCAGGGGGCTTCTATCACCTTCCCGGACACCTGGAGACATCACTGGGGGCTTTTGTCACCTTCCAGACACCCAGAAACTTCACCGAGGACATCAGTCACCTTCCGGACACCTGGAGACTCCACTGGCGGTTCATGAGTAACTCGTGGTGGCAGTTGTTGAGACATCCATGGTGGCAGTTGATGAGACATCCATGGTGGCAGTTGTTGAGACATCCATGGTGGCAGTTGATGAGACATCCATGGTGGCAGTTGTTGAGACATTCATGGTTGCAGTTGATGAGACATCCATGGTGGCAGTTGATGAGACATCCATGGTGGCAGTTGATGAGACGTCCATGGTGGCAGTTGATGAGACGTCCATGGTGGCAGTTGATGAGACATCCATGGTGGCAGTTGTTGAGACATTCATGGTTGCAGTTGATGAGACATCCATGGTGGCAGTTGATGAGACGTCCATGGTGGCAGTTGATGAGACGTCCATGGTGGCAGTTGATGAGACGTCCATGGTGGCAGTTGATTAGTTATCCATGGTGACAGTTGATGAGACATCCATGGTGGCAGTTGATGAGACGTCCATGGTGGCAGTTGATGAGACGTCCATGGTGGCAGTTGATGAGACGTCCATGGTGGCAGTTGATCAGTCATCCATGGTGGCAGTTGATCAGTCATCCATGGTGACAGTTGATGAGACATCCATGGTGGCAGTTGATGAGACATCCATGGTGGCAGTTAAGTGAAGATGTTGTGTGTTCCTTGTATCTGTACATTTTCTGTCTCACATTTTTCTCGTATTTCATATTTTTTGGGGTTATTATTATAAAGACGTCTCTGCTCCCCATCCCCCAACCCTCCACCACATGGGGGGGGGGGGCAGTCACTCGGTGACATCACATCCCTCGCAGTCAGCATGGAGAGATTTATCCGGTTAGTGATGTCAGAGTCGGTCTAATGTGATAGAAATGTCATTTCATTTGGATAATGGAGTTACTTGTGTGTTGGGCCCCCAATGTCAGCGAGTCCGGGGTCCCCCGCGTTGTGTTCACATGACCTGAGCGTGTCTGAGCGTGACTGCGCACTCCAATCCTCAATGACTCTTCTCCCCCCATTGGCAGCACAAAGGTGACCGTCCGCAGAGTCTCTCCTCCCATTCCATCCGCTGATTGGATTTCAGGTGATGAAGGTCGATGTCTCCTTCCTTGTAATCCGTGTTCAGTCCTCCGATCCTCTGTACTCTGTGTGTGGGGGGGAGGGGGGTATATCAAGTGAATGATATTCATATACTGATTAGATTGTTAGCTCTTCAGTCACATATGACAACGATTCCTACAGATACAGAGCTATTCTCAGACATGTGACCTGGATGGCGGGACTCTTCTCCCAATCAGATCTCATGTAGGGCAGGCCTCAGCCTGTGAGCCAATCAACTGTCAGCGTGTCACATGACACTTGGGTCAACATCCATAACATTCCTACCCCACCATACAGGAACTTACCCCACCATACAGGAACTTACCCCACCATACAGGAACTTACCCCACCAGACAGGAACTTACCCCACCAGACAGGAACTTACCCCACCATACAGGAACTTACCCCACCAGACAGGAACTTACCCCACCATACAGGAACTTACCCCACCAGACAGGAACTTACCCCACCATACAGGAACTTACCCCACCAGACAGGAACTTACCCCACCATACAGGAACTTACCCCACCATACAGGAACTTACCCCACCAGACAGGAACTTACCCCACCATACAGGAACTTACCCCACCAGACAGGAACTTACCCCACCAGACAGGAACTTACCCCACCATACAGGAACTTACCCCACCATACAGGAACTTACCCCACCAGACAGGAACTTACCCCACCAGACAGGAACTTACCCCACCAGACAGGAACTTACCCCACCATACAGGAACTTACCCCACCATACAGGAACTTACCCCACCAGACAGGAACTTACCCCACCAGACAGGAACTTACCCCACCATACAGGAACTTACCCCACCAGACAGGAACTTACCCCACCAGACAGGAACTTACCCCACCAGACAGGAACTTACCCCATGAAGTATGACAATGGTAAGTGGGGCGTGTTGTAAGAATAGAAATAAATATGGTCCACCAATTATCATCCCAGAGTAGGAGAATGTAGTATAGAGGGATCTCCTCTCCTTCCATTGAATGGATCTCCCTTTCCTGGACTCCTCCTCCTTCCATTGTATGGATCTCCTTTTTCTGGACTCCTCCCCTTCCATTGTATGGATCTCCCCTTCCTGGACTCCTCCCCTTCCATTGTATGGATCTCCTCTCCTTCCTTTGTATGGATCTCCCCTTTCTGGACTCCTCTCCTTCCATTGTATGGATCTCCTCTTCCTGGACTCCTCCCCTTCCATTGTATCGATCTCCTTTTTTTGGACTCCTCCCCTTCCATTGTATGGATCTCCCCTTCCTGGACTCCTCCCCTTCCATTGTATGGATCTCCTCTCCTTCCTTTGTATGGATCTCCCCTTCCTGGACTCCTCTCCTTCCATTGTATGGATCTCCCCTTCCTGGACTCCTCTCCTTCCATTGTATGGATCTCCCCTTCCTGGACTCCTCTCCTTCCATTGTATGGATCTCCTCTTCCTGGACTCCTCCCCTTCCATTGTATCGATCTCCTTTTTCTGGACTCCTCCCCTTCCATTGTATGGATCTCCCCTTCCTGGACTCCTCCCCTTCCATTGTATGGATCTCCTCTCCTTCCTTTGTATGGATCTCCCCTTCCTGGACTCCTCTCCTTCCATTGTATGGATCTCCCCTTCCTGGACTCCTCTCCTTCCATTGTATGGATCTCCTCTTCCTGGACTCCTCCCCTTCCATTGTATGGATCTCCTTTTTTCTGGACTCCTCCCCTTCCATTGTATGGATCTCCCCTTCCTGGACTCCTCTCCTTCCATTGTATGGATCTCCTCTTCCTGGACTCCTCTCCTTCCATTGTATGGATCTCCCCTTCCTGGACTCCTCTCCTTCCATTGTATGGATCTCCTCTTCCTGGACTCCTCTCCTTCCATTGTATGGATCTCCCCTTACTGGACTCCTCTCCTTCCATTGTATGGATCTCCTCTTCCTGGGCTCCTCTCTTGTATGGATCTCCTCTTCCTGGACTCCTCCCCTTCCATTGTATGGATCTCCTTTTTTCTGGACTCCTCCCCTTCCATTGTATGGCTCTCCCCTTCCTGGACTCCTCTCCTTCCATTGTATGGATCTCCTCTTCCTGGACTCCTCTCCTTCCATTGTATGGATCTTCTCTTCCTGGGCTCCTCTCCTTCCATTGTATGGATCTCCTCTTCCTGGACTCCTCTCCTTCCATTGTATGGATCTCCTCTTCCTGGACTCCTCTCCTTCCATTGTATGGATCTCCTCTTCCTGGACTCCTCTCCTTCCATTGTATGGATCTCCCCTTCCTGGACTCCTCTCCTTCCATTGTATGGATCTCCCCTTCCTGGGCTCCTCTCCTTCCATTGTATGGATCTCCCTTTCATGGGCTCCTCTCCTTCCATTGTATGGATCTCCTCTTCCTGGACTCCTCTCCTTCCATTGTATGGATCTCCTCTTCCTGGGCTCTTCTCTTTCCATCGTAGGAATCTCATCCTCCTTTTTTCTGCTCTCAGTGATCCACATGGAGGAAGATGAAGGTACATTCCATGGACACCATCATAAGATAAAATATGGAGACATCTCGGGATGAGGAGTTCCGGCGCGGCTCCTCGGTAGACTCGGCAGTAATGAGGTCAAGTACCTTTGTTGGGCGCCTTGAAAACGTTTGATGTTGCAGATGATTGATGATTGAAGTGGGAAGGACTCGGAGTCGCTCGGCAGACGTTCTTCATTACGTTCCTCCACACCGGCCATGAACATCTGTCAGAGATTTATAGATTGTCCTCACTCTCTCCCATAACGTCCCACTAGATCCATCACATTCTTCACCTGACAACTTCCAAATACTCCGAGGTGACCTGGATATCATTAACCATCAGAGCCAATGGTGTGGGCCGGGGGAGGGGAGACACATGGCAGCCATGATGGAGTCACACACAAAACCTCCATGAATGTTAATAGATGTGAAGTGTCTTTGGAGACCCCGAGGTGACCTTTTCCGTCTCGTTTCCTGAGAATAATCATCTTGTTTTCTCATGATTGCGCCCGGCACAACATTTTCCCAACACTCTCTAATCAGGATTAATTATAATCTGCAGGAGATCGGCGAGACGCCGGGCCGGCACCACACACAACCTAATTCAGAGGCATTTTCTCTTTGATTAATTGAGTCTCTGAGAATCTTCATCCTGAATGTCAATGATCTCTAAAGCTGACCTGACTACCCACAATGCAGCGGCGGCACTCTACTCCGATGGTTGTATACAGTGTATAGATATATACATAAGAACAACATAACCCCCCCCCATGTATGCATTTTATACGATTGTTAAAGAAAAAAACGGCGCTGTTTAACCTAATGAAGCGAGCTGCGACTGTGAAATGCACACAAACAGAAATGGAAACATAAGAAGCAAATCAACAACAAAGTGTAATAAACACAAGAAAACATGTTAGGTGAAAATGAATCCAACAACTCAAAAAAATGCAAATCGTGCAATATATACAATGGTGGGTGAACCAAAATATAAATGATCAAAAAGTGCCCCGAGACGATGTCCGTTGTGTGACGAAACGCGTAGGGTGAGCAACGTGCTGACGTCACCGCGCTGTTCTCACGTTCCGCTTGCAGGGGCGTGTTTGTACTACCTGCCGGCCAGCTTTGCTTGTTTTTAATGGAATCTTTTTGTCGAGTCTGGTGGTAGCACAGACTTTTTTTTATAATAAACACCACCCGATGGTGAACCTTTTTTGGTTTCATTGGTATAATCCATACACTGAGGCTACCTTCGTTGTTACTTGGCAACTGCTGGTCAAATGCCGAGGCTCCAGGAACATCTGACGCGTTGGGAGGATCACAGGTAGACGTGCGCAGGATGAAAAAATTTGTTTTGTTTTGTTTCGTTATTTGATTAAATTTGTTTAGTTAAGTTCGTTACATTCGTTTTCGGGATTCATTTTGTATTCGAAAAAAATTATCAAATTCAAAATAATGGGGTAGATTCAGGTAGCAATTGCGTCTGCGTAACCATAGTTACGCAGCGCAATTGCTTACTTGCGCCGGCGTCTCGAATGCTCCTGATTCAGGAACCTCGATACGCCGACTGCAGCCTAAGATATGCGTTGCATAAGGCTCTTATGCCCGCATATCTTAGGCTGCATTCTTGCGATGGCCGCTAGGTGGCATTTCCGTAGTGGTCAGCGTATAGTATGCAAATTGCATACTCACGCCGATTCACAACCCTACGCGAGCCCTGCGTACGCAGTTTACGTCGTTTCCGTCCGTCGGTTTTCGCGCAAGGCTGCCCCTGCTATTAGCAGGGGCAGCCAATGCTACCTATACCCGTCGTTCCCGCGTCGTGAATTAAAAATTTAACGTCGTTTGCGTAAGTGAATCGTGAATGGCGCTGGACGCCATTTACGTTCACTTTGAAGCAAATGACGTCCTTGCTACGTCGTTTGCCGCAATGCACGTCGGGAAAGTTTCCCGACGGAGCATGCGCACTACGCTCGGCGCGGGAACGCGCCTAATTTAAATGATCCACGCCCCCTATGGGATCATTTAAATAACGCGCGCTTACGCCGGGCAGTTTTCCGGAGGGCTCACGCAAATTACGGAGCTACTGCTCCGTGAATCAAGCGTAGCGCAGGTAATTTACGGAGGCGCAGCGGCAAAACGGTACGCTGCGCCTCCGTAAGAAAAGCGCAAAGCTACCTGAATCTGGCCCAATGCTACCACATTTAAACAAAACTATATATAACCATTTCCTGAAATTTGAAATTCGTATAGAATGAAATGGAATGTGAATAGAAAAGATTAAAATAGAATCGAATACTAGAAAAGAATAGTATAGAAAAACAATCGCACAGAACAGAAAAAAAATATTTTATATATCTCTACATATTTATATATAAAACATCTTCTGAAATTCGACTTTCGTATAGAATGAAATCGAATTCTGATGTAAAAAAAAATCGAATGTGGTAGTTTTTTCTAATTCGGTAGATTTTTTCTAATCTAATTAAATTTTTCAAATTTGATCGACTTTTTAGGAATTCGGTCAAAATTTTTTTTCAAATTCTAATATGAAACTAATCTTTTATAATCTTTTCTATTCAAATTCGATTTTATTCAATAAGAAATTCGAATTTCGTATAAAATGAATTCAAAATTCAAAGAGAAAAGAAAAACAAGAGAATAGAATAAAATATAATATATATTATAACTGATTCTATTCTGTTGTATTGTTTTTCAATTATTTTATATTTTAGTTTCCATAAATTTTAATTATTTTCCAATCTATTCTAGAATTCAAATTTATACTATTCGGGAAGACTTGTTCGATTTTATTACATTCTATTAACTCCTATTCTATTCTTTTTTTATTCTATTGCTTTATTGTTTTATATTCTATTTTTTTGTAGTTTTTAGAAAATCGATTTCTATTTTTTCGAATTCGAATTTCGTTCACGTTTTTTCGAATTTGTTTAAATTCGTTAATTTTGTAATTCGGAAATTCGGATGCATACGAATTTCCGAATAATGAAAAATTTGTTCGAATTTGAAACAAAATGTCTAATCACAGGGCCCAGGCTGGTATGAGTGACAAGCTCTGACATCTTGTATAGCTGATAAGCCTTCATTCTGTGTGGTGGATTCCATAAATCCATGCTAGGATCCTGATTGGCCACATTGACAGCTGGACTTGCCCTGGACTGGCAGGAAAGGGAGAGCGTGGCCGGAATTGGATACCCGCAGGACAACTTGGAAGCTGCCAGGCTGCAGAGAATGAGAAAGCAACTGGGAGCCCACAGGGAGGAGACCGGTACATGGAGGAGACCGGTACATGGAGGAGACTGGTACATGGAGGAGACTGGTACATGGAGGAGACCGGTACAGTGAGGAGACAGGTGGGAAGTGAACCTGCAGGAGGCCCAGGAGGAGAACCTGGAAGTGGAGGTGTGAATGACACAGACTACCGAGTGCTGGGCAGGGAGGGGATCCTGGAGCCTGTCGGCTGGGCACCACTGGGCTCTACAGGGCCAAATAAGCAGACAAGGTCGAGCTGCAGGACCCCTGGGGCTGGTGGGACACAAGTGTGTGGTTGATAAACATTATAAGAGAGCTGAGCCGTCCGGCCTGTGTGTCTGTACTTGGGGTACATCATGTGCTCTGCCCACCGTGCTGCTGAACACTGAGCCCCTCTCCATTGAGACCCAATCTTATCTGCTACCATGTGTCGGAGTTGGTGCCCCCTGCCTGCTTCACCGCCATACAATCTACTGGAGTGACCATCCAACGCCAAGCCTCAGTAATCCAGGTCCCCCCCAAGCCTCAGTAATCCAGGCCTCCCCCCAGGCCTCAGTAATCCAGGCCTCCCCCCAGGCCTCAGTCATCCAGGCCCCCCCAGGCCTCAGTAATCCAGGCCTCCCCCCAGGCCTCAGTAATCCAGGCCTCCCCCCAGGCCTCACTCATCCAGCCCCCCCCAAGCCTCAGTCATCCAGCCCCCCCCCAAGCCTCAGTCATCCAGGCCCCCCCAAGCCTCAGTCATCCAGGCCCCCCCAGACCTCAGTCATCTAGGCCCCCCCAGGCCTCAGTAATCCAGGGGTCCCCAGGCCTCAGTCATCCAGGCCCCCCCAAGCCTCAGTCATCCAGGCCCCCCCAAGCCTCAGTAATCCAGGACTCCCCCCCAGGCCTCAGTAATCCAGGTCCCCCCAGGCCTCAGTCATCCAGGCCCCCCCAGGCCTCAGTAATAAAGCCCCCCCCCCAAGCACCAGTTATCCAGGCCCCCCCAAGCCTCAGTCATCCAGGCCTCCCCCAATCCTCAGTCATCCAGCCCCCCCCCCAAGCCTCAGTAATCCAGGCCTCCCCCCAGGCCTCAGTAATCCAGGCCCCCCCCAGGCCTCAGTCATCCAGGCCCCCCCCAAGCCTCAGTCATCCAGGCCCCCCCCCAGGCCTCAGTCATCCAGGCCCCCCCCAGGCCTCAGTAATCCAGGCCGCCCCAGGCCTCAGTCATCCAGGCCCCCCCCTCAAGCCTCAGTCATCCAGGCCCCCCCAAGCCTCAGTCATCCTCAACTTTCCTCTCTCCTCCATTACAAGTCCAGAAAGGCCAGTGTCAGTGCCATGAAATGTTCCGGAGATCCTGGTGGCTCGTTTACCCCTGAAGTGAGGTCCAAGCAATGGGCACATCCAGGTCCATTCCGCCAGCAATTATTTTAGACGTCATCGTGGTAAATATTTGAATTTGTAGTGAAGATTTTTCTTCATTGCTGAGCCGCCATTTCTTAAATAGAACTAATTTGCAGGCAGGGAAGGGAAGCGCCGGCAGCTGCACAGTGAGGCTGATTGCCCAATAATAAAAATAAAAGAGTCGTTTTTCTTCTCATTCCGACGGCAATTCAATCTCCTTCAAATGGAAACAATTTCAGCTCCTCGCTCTCCTTCCACTCATCATCTTCAGATATGAAGAGCCCTTCACACTGACCCTAATTGTACCCGCCGCGCCACCCCCTCCACGCCACCCCCTCCGCGCCACCCCCTCCACCTTCACACTGACCCTAATTGTACCCGCCAAGCCGCACAACTCGCACTTCATCTCGTTAACCCAGAACCATTATGGAATACCGAGACACCACCCCCTCTGCGCCACCACCTCCACCTTCACACTGACCCTAATTGTACCCGCCGAGCCGCACTTCCACAACTCGCACTTTATCTCGTTACCCAGAACCATTATGGAATACCGAGACGCCACCTCCTCCGCGCCACCCCCTCCGCGCCACCTCCTCCACGCCACCCCCTCCACCTTCACACTGACCCTAATTGTACCCGCCGCGCCACCCCCTCCACGCCACCCCCTCCGCACCACCCCCTCCACCTTCACACTGACCCTAATTGTACCCGCCGCGCCACCTCCTACGCGCCACCCCCCTCCGCGCCACCCCCTCCGCGCCACCCCCTCCACCTTCACACTGACCCTAATTGTACCCGCCGCGCCACCCCCTACACGCCACCCCCTCCGCGCCATCCCCTCCACCTTCACACTGACCCTAATTGTACCCGCCGAGCCGCACTTCCACAACTCGCACTTTATCTCGTTACCCAGAACCATTATGGAATACCGAAACGCCACCCCCTCCGCGCCACCCCCTCCGTGCCAACCGCTCCACGCCACCTCCTCCGCGCCACCCCCTCCACCTTCACACTGACCCTAATTGTACCCGCCGAGCCGCACTTCCACAACTTGCACTTTATCTCGTTACCCAGAACCATTATGGAATACCGAAACGCCACCCCCTCCGCGCCACCCCCTCCGTGCCAACCGCTCCACGCCACCTCCTCCGCGCCACCCCCTCCACCTTCACACTGACCCTAATTGTACCCGCCGAGCCGCACTTCCACAACTCGCACTTTATCTCGTTACCCAGAACCATTATGGAATACCGAAACGCCACCCCCTCCGGGCCACCCCCTCCGTGCCAACCGCTCCACGCCACCTCCTCCGCGTCACCCCCTCCACCTTCACACTGACCCTAATTGTACCCGCCGAGCCGCACTTCCACAACTCGCACTTTATCTCGTTACCCAGAACCATTATGGAATACCGAGACGCCACCTCCTTTGCGCCACCCCCTCCGCGCCACCCCCTCCGCCCCACCCCCTCCGCCTTCACACTGACCCTAATTGTACCCGCCGAGCCGCACTTCCACAATAGCTGTGGCCTTGGAGGGCAGGCAGCCATCACCTGCCAGGAGTGGCACACCCGGGGATGAGCCACCTCCAGATGTCCCACCCCCCCACCCCAGGCTCCCCCCCAGGCAGCTGAGGAGCCAGAAAGCTGCCACCAGGCACAGCCCCCGTCAGCCCAAATAGGTGGCTTTTTTTTTTTGGACTTTTTTTTCCTATGCTCAGGTCATGAGCTTTTTTTATGATTATTTAAAGCACACGGTGAGGAGTGCAGGCTACAGTGTGACTGGTGTGTGAATGGGGGGGGGGGGTGACCCTCAGTCATTGGGGAGAAGTTATCCCCGCGACCGTGTGAATGGTGTATGAACGGACAGCGACATAATTGTCGTGGCGTTGCTGCTCCCAAGTCCTGCATGGTGGACTTGGGCTAAACCAATGTGAGGTGGATGTGGTGTCTGTGCTAGGGACCACAGTTGTGTGCATGCGTGCATTCTCCTTGTGCCATGATGAATGTGTGTGTTTAACATGCAAACATGTCTTCTGCAAGGCGTCTCCTGACTGCTGCTCCCTCAGCAGACGGGGTAGCCTAAGTTAGGGGGGGACTGTCTGGTTGGGGGGTCAGGTCATAACGTATGTCAATCTCCAGGCCCTTTCTCATGGCGTAGTTGTGCAGAATACAACATGCCCCGATGATCTGGCACACAAAGTTTGGGGAATACAACAGGGTACCCCCAGACTTATACAGGCATCGGAAACGGGACTTCAGGAGGTCAAATGTGCGTTCCACCACTCCACGGGTACGTATGTGTGCCGCATTGTATCTTCTCTCTCCTGGGGTTTGGGGGTTCCGGAATGGGGTCATGAGATGGGGCCCAAGTGCATATGCAGAGTCACCTGGAAGGGAAAAGACAGGAGGATGTTAGTCATGCATGTGCCCCTCGTGATGTCTGCATCATGGGGGGGCGGGACAGTCATACCTGACACCCATGTCACTCACCAACCAGCCAGCTGTCCCCGTACACGTTCCGTTGAGATGGGGCTCTGACGGTATATGTAGCTGTCATGGCTGGCCCCGGGGTGTTTGGCACGGACATGCCATATGAGGCCTTGGGCATCGGCTATCACCTGTACGTTGATGGAATGCCACTGCTTCCGATTGCGGTATATGTGCTCTGTGGCACGGGGGGGGGGCTGTAGTGCCACATGTGTGCAATCAATGGCCCCCACGGTGCGTGGGAATCTGGCAATTCTGTAGAAATCCTCCATTGCCTTCTGCCGCAGATGCTCATGGGTGGGTCTGATGATGTGGTGGGACATGCGTCTGAGGATTGCGGGGACAACCTGGTGCACACTTCTGCTCATGGAGGATTGTGCCATCCCAGACACGACTCCACTTGTACGCTGAAAAGATCCACTGGCGAGGAAATGGAGTGTTGCCAGGACCTTGACCAGTGGCTGCACTGCATGTGAGGGGTGTGTCTTGCTGGTGATGTCATAATGCAGGGGTGTGGCTAATTCCAGGATGGCATCAGGGCTGAATCTGAAGATGCGAATCCCCCATGCCAAAGACGTTAATGCGCGTGCAGTATATCCTCTCCCGTGCCCTCCTACTAATCGGTGGACACATTAGTAGTGCTATGACCACGGCTGCCCCTGGCATGTTGGCACACAGATGTGTTGTCCTGCAAGTGTGGTTGCTCCGCTCGTCCGTAACGCTGCGGCTGTAGCTGATCTCCAGCTGACCTGTGCACGTCTGGTGCAAAGATAATCCAGCTTTTTGATGGAATAACTTTACGCCTGACGTACGACTTACGCGCACCGCGCGTAGCCTGCGCCGGCCAAACGTACGTTTCTGAATCGATGTATCTCCCTTATTTGCATAGGAAATCAATGGGTGCGCCAGATACGCCGGCGTAGGAAAGTTCTGTCAGTCGGAGGAAGCCTCTTTTCAGGCGTATCTGGTTCTGTGGGCACTAATACTCGAATCTGGCTATTAGTGTTTTGTGGATGAAGTTAATGATGGAGAAGCTCATCCCTTCCCAGTGGCGTCACTAGAGTTGGTGTCACCCGGTGCGGAAAAAATTGGTGTCACCCCCCCACCACCAACTATAGTTCCCCCTTAGTACAGACCCCCCCTTAGTACAGACCCCCCTCACTAAGTACAGACCCCCCTCACTAAGTACAGACCCCCCTCACTAAGTACAGACCCCCCTTACTCAATATATACCCCCTCCAATAAGTACAGACACCTCCCGCTCAGTACAGACCCCCCTCACTAAGTACAGACCCCCCTCACTAAGTACAGACAGCCTTTCCTCAGTAGTGACCCTGATGAGAGTGATGATGGGAGTGATGATGGGAGTGATGATGATGATGATGAGAGTGATGATGGGAGTGATGATGATGGGAGTGATGATGGGAGTGATGATGATGATGATGAGAGTGATGATGGGAGTGATGATGATGGGAGTGATGATGGGAGTGATGATGGGAGTGATGATGGGAATGATGATGAGAGTGATGATGGGAGTGATGATGATGATGGGAGTGATGATGGGAATGATGATGGGAGTGATGATGGGAGTGATGATGGGAGTGATGATGATGATGATGAGAGTGATGATGATGGGAGTGATGATGGGAGTGATGATGGGAGTGATGATGATGATGATGAGAGTGATGATGGGAGTGATGATGATGATGGGAGTGATGATGGGAGTGATGATGGGAGTGATGATGATGATGATGAGAGTGATGATGGGAGTGATGATGATGGGAGTGATGATGGGAGTGATGATGGGAGTGATGATGATGATGATGAGAGTGATGATGGGAGTGATGATGATGATGATGAGAGTGATGATGGGAGTGATGATGATGATGGGAGTGATGATGATGATGGGAATGATGATGAGAGTGATGAACGCTGCATCTGTGTGATGTTGGAAGCAAATGCTGGCTGGGCTCTGTGGTTCCTCTGGGGGGGGGGGGTTGCTGAGGTCGTCACATTTCTATCCTGTGACGGGAATATTCGGACCTGGAAGTGATGATGGGAATTCTTTTCTGTGGGTTTGGAGTTTTGTTTTTGCAGCCGGTGATCCCTCCATCCCCCCTCCCCCTCTCCACACATCTCCCTTTATTCCCCCCTCCCCCCTCTATCTCTCCATCCATCCCTCCGCCCCTCCCCCTCTCTATCCATAAAACCAACCATCCCAATATACAGTATACTCCTCCATCCATCCCTCCATCCATATATCCCTCCATATATCCCTCTATTCCTCCATCCTTCCCTTCTTCTCTCTCATCCCTCCATCAGTGTATCCCGTCATTTATCAACCCCCCCCCCCCCCCACCCATCCCCCCCTTCATCCTTCTCTCCATTCATAAAGCCATCTACCGATCATCCCTCTTCACATCCCCCCTCCATCCATCCGCCCCGCTATTCATCCCTCCATCTATCCCTTCTCCCCTCATCCATCCCTCCATCTATCCCCCTCTCCCCTCATCCATCCACCCTCCCCACTATTCATCCCTCCATCTATCCCTTCTCCCCTCATCCATCCCTCCATCTATCCCCCTCTCCCCTCATCCATCCACCCGCCCCACTATTCATCCCTCCATCTATCCCCCTCTCCCCTCCTCCATCCATCCATCCATCCCTTCTCCCCTCATCCATCCCTCCATCTATCCCCTCCCCCCTCCTCCATCCACCCGCCCCACTATTCATCCCTCCATCTATCCCCCTCTCCCCTCCTCCATCCATCCATCCATCCCTTCTCCCCTCATCCATCCCTCCATCTATCCCCTTCTCCCCTCCTCCATCCATCCATCCATCCCTTCTCCCCTCATCCATCCCTCCATCTATCCCCTTCTCCCCTCCTCCATCCATCCATCCATCCCTTCTCCCCTCATCCATCCCTCCATCTATCCCTTCTCCCCTCCTCCATCCACCCGCCCCACTATTCATCCCTCCATCTATCCCCTTCTCCCCTCCTCCATCCATCCATCCATCCATCCATCCATCTATCCCCTCCCCCCTCCTCCATCCATCCTCCCCACTATTCATCCCTCTTCACATCCCCCTCTCCCCTCCTCCATCCATCCATCCATCCCTTCTCCCCTCATCCATCCCTCCATCTATCCCTTCTCCCCTCCTCCATCCACCCGCCCCGCTATTCATCCCTCCATCTATCCCCCTCTCCCCTCCTCCATCCATCCATCCATCTATCCCCTCCCCCCTCCTCCATCCACCCGCCCCACTATTCATCCCTCCATCTATCCCCCTCTCCCCTCCTCCATCCATCCATCCATCCCTTCTCCCCTCATCCATCCCTCCATCTATCCCTTCTCCCCTCCTCCATCCACCCGCCCCACTATTCATCCCTCCATCTATCTCCTTCTCCCCTCCTCCATCCATCCATCCATCCATCTATCCCCTCCCCCCTCCTCCATCCATCCTCCCCACTATTCATCCCTCTTCACATCCCCCTCTCCCCTCCTCCATCCATCCGCCCCGCTATTCATCCCTCCATCTATCCCCCTCTCCCCTCATCCATCCATCCATCTATCCCTTCTCCCCTCCTCCATCCACCCGCCCCGCTATTCATCCCTCCATCTATCCCCTTCTCCCCTCCTCCATCCATCCATCCATCTATCCCCTCCCCCCTCCTCCATCCACCCGCCCCACTATTCATCCCTCTTCACATCCCCCTCTCCCCTCCTCCATCCATCCGCCCCGCTATTCATCCCTCCATCTATCCCTTCTCCCCTCATCCATCCATCCATCCCTCCATCTATCCCTTCTCCCCCCCTCCATCCATCCGCCCCGCTATTCATCCCTCCATCTATCCCCCTCTCCCCTCATCCATCCCTCCATCTATCCCTTCTCCCCTCCTCCATCCACCTCCCCACTATTCATCCCTCCATCTATCCCCCTCTCCCCTCATCCATCCATCCATCCATCTATCCCTTCTCCCCTTTTCTCCCTGTGAGGTTGTGTCACACGGTGTATTCTGAGGAGAGATACAAAGAATGGTGTACAGTGCAGAGTATTACCCCAGCCATAGAGATCATCATTATCCCCTCCCCCACCCGCCATTCTCCTCCTCCACCCGCCATTCTCCTCCTCCACCCGCCATTCTCCTCCTCCACCCACCATTCTCCCCCTCCACCCGCCATTCTCCCCCACCCTTAAATTCTCCTCCCCACCCACCATTCTCCTCCCCCACCCGCCATTCTCCTCCCCCACCCGCCATTCTCCTCCACCCACCATTCTCCTCCCCCACCAGCCATTCTCCTCCTCCACCCGCCATTCCCCTCCCTTCACCCGCCATTCTCCTCCCCCACCCGCCATTCTCCTCCCCCACCCTCCATTCTCCTCCCCCACCCTCCATTCTCCTCCTCCACCCCGCCATTCTCCTCCCCCACCCGCCATTCTCCTCCCCCACCCTCCATTCTCCTCCTCCACCCGCCATTCTCCTCCCCCACCCGCCATTCTCCTCCCCCACCCGCCATTCTCCTCCCCCACCCGCCATTCTCCTCCCCCACCCTCCATTCTCCTCCTCCACCCGCCATTCTCCTCCCCCACCCGCCATTCTCCTCCCCCACCCGCCATTCTCCCCCTCCACCCGCCATTCTCCCCCACCCTTAAATTCTCCTCCCCACCCACCATTCTCCTCCCCCACCCGCCATTCTCCTCCCCCACCCGCCATTCTCCCCCACCCTTAAATTCTCCTCCCCACCCACCATTCTCCTCCCCCACCAGCCATTCTCCTCCTCCACCCGCCATTCCCCTCCCTTCACCCGCCATTCTCCTCCCCCACCCGCCATTCTCCTCCCCCACCCTCCATTCTCCTCCCCCACCCTCCATTCTCCTCCTCCACCCCGCCATTCTCCTCCCCCACCCGCCATTCTCCTCCCCCACCCTCCATTCTCCTCCTCCACCCGCCATTCTCCTCCCCCACCCGCCATTCTCCTCCCCCACCCTCCATTCTCCTCCTCCACCCCGCCATTCTCCTCCTCCACCCGCCATTCTCCTCCCCCACCCGCCATTCCCCTCCCCCACCCTCCATTCTCCTCCTCCACCCGCCATTCTCCTCCTCCACCTGCCATTCTCCTCCCCCACCCACCATTCTCCTCCCCCACCCGCCATTCTCCTCCCCCACCCTCCATTCTCCTCCCCCACCCGCCATTCCCCTCCCCCACCCGCCATTCTCCTCCACCACCCGCCATTCTCCTCCTCCACCCGCCATTCTCCTCCCCCACCCTCCATTCTCCTCCCCCACCCGCCATTCCCCTCCCCCACCCGCCATTCTCCTCCCCCACCCGCCATTCTCCTCCCCCACCCTCCATTCTCCTCCCCCACCCGCCATTCTCCTCCCCCACCCGCCATTCTCCTTCCCCACCCGCCATTCTCCTCCATCTAATTAAAAGTGGGTGTGATTCTGCGCAACGTATCTCACAGAAATAGTGACACACAAAAATATGACCACATAGGAACCAAAAAAAAAGGGAAAAAAAGTGATAAATGATAAATGTATTCAATATTTATAATATAATATAATAGGAGAGCTGTCAAACTCAAAAATGCATAAATCAGACAAAAAAGTGCAATAGAGTCCAATAAATGAACCAATCCAGCAAGAATTGCAGGATAAGTGGTGTGCAAATATAATCCCAAGATCAATAATAGTGAATCCTGCCAGATAGGAAATGCTTGATATTGATGAATTCAATGGAATGAAATAATAATGACAAGCAGATGATGAACGGAATCCTTCCCTGGGCTCACTAGCCTCTTACCTCCAGGCAGATAATGAACGGAATCCTTCCCTGGGCTCACTAGCCTCTTACCTCCAGGCAGATAATGAACGGAATCCTTCCCTGGGCTCACTAGCCTCTTACCTCCAGGCAGATGATGAACGGAATCCTTCCCTGGGCTCACTAGCCTCTTACCTCCAGGCAGATGATGAACGGAATCCTTCCCTGGGCTCACTAGCCTCTTACCTCCAGGCAGATGAAGAACGGAATCCTTCCCTGGGCTCACTAGCCTCTTACCTCCAGGCAGATGATGAACGGAATCCTTCCCTGGGCTCACTAGCCTCTTACCTCCAGGCAGATGATGAACGGAATCCTTCCCTGGGCTCACTAGCCTCTTACCTCCAGGCAGATGATGAACGGAATCCTTCCCTGAGATCACTAGCCTCTTACCTCCAGGCAGATGATGAACGGAATCCTTCCCTGGGCTCACTAGTCTCTTACCTCCAGGCAGATGATGAACGGAATCCTTCCCTGGGCTCACTAGCCTCTTACCTCCAGGCAGATGATGAACGGAATCCTTCCCTGGGCTCACTAGCCTCTTACCTCCAGGCAGATGATGAACGGAATCCTTCCCTGAGATCACTAGCCTCTTACCTCCAGGCAGATGAAGAACGGAATCCTTCCCTGGGCTCACTAGCCTCTTACCTCCAGGCAGATGATGAACAGAATCCTTCCCTGAGCTCACTAGCCTCTTACCTCCAGGCAGATGATGAACGGAATCCTTCCCTGGGCTCACTAGCCTCTTACCTCCAGGCAGATGATGAACGGAATCCTTCCCTGGGCTCACTAGCCTCTTACCTCCAGGCAGATGAAGAACGGAATCCTTCCCTGGGCTCACTAGTCTCTTACCTCCAGGCAGATGATGAACGGAATCCTTCCCTGGGCTCACTAGCCTCTTACCTCCAGGCAGATGATGAACGGAATCCATCCCTGGGCTCACTAGCCTCTTACCTCCAGGCAGATGATGAACGGAATCCTTCCCTGGGCTCACTAGCCTCTTACCTCCAGGCAGATGATGAACGGAATCCTTCCCTGAGCTCACTAGCCTCTTACCTCCAGGCAGATGATGAACGGAATCCTTCCCTGGGCTCACTAGCCTCTTACCTCCAGGCAGATGATGAACGGAATCCTTCCCTGGGCTCACTAGCCTCTTACCTCCAGGCAGATGATGAACGGAATCCTTCCCTGGGCTCACTAGCCTCTTACCTCCAGGCAGATGATGAACGGAATCCTTCCCTGGGCTCACTAGCCTCTTACCTCCAGGCAGATGATGAACGGAATCCTTCCCTGAGCTCACTAGCCTCTTACCTCCAGGCAGATGATGAACGGAATCCTTCCCTGAGATCACTAGCCTCTTACCTCCAGGCAGATGATGAACGGAATCCTTCCCTGGGCTCACTAGCCTCTTACCTCCAGGCAGATGATGAACGGAATCCTTCCCTGGGCTCACTAGCCTCTTACCTCCAGGCAGATGATGAACGGAATCCTTCCCTGGGCTCACTAGCCTCTTACCTCCAGGCAGATGATGAACGGAATCCATCCCTGGGCTCACTAGCCTCTTACCTCCAGGCAGATGATGAACGGAATCCTTCCCTGGGCTCACTAGCCTCTTACCTCCAGGCAGATGATGAACGGAATCCTTCCCTGGGCTCACTAGTCTCTTACCTCCAGGCAGATGAAGAACGGAATCCTTCCCTGGGCTCACTAGCCTCTTACCTCCAGGCAGATGATGAACGGAATCCTTCCCTGGGCTCACTAGCCTCTTACCTCCAGGCAGATGATGAACGGAATCCTTCCCTGAGATCACTAGCCTCTTACCTCCAGGCAGATGATGAACGGAATCCTTCCCTGG
Source organism: Rana temporaria (assembly GCF_905171775.1). Taxonomy (NCBI): domain Eukaryota; kingdom Metazoa; phylum Chordata; class Amphibia; order Anura; family Ranidae; genus Rana; species Rana temporaria. The sequence continues at coordinate 223,989,912 of NC_053494.1, read as the reverse complement.
GCTCACTAGCCTCTTACCTCCAGGCAGATGATGAACGGAATCCTTCCCTGGGCTCACTAGCCTCTTACCTCCAGGCAGATGATGAACGGAATCCTTCCCTGGGCTCACTAGCCTCTTACCTCCAGGCAGATGATGAACGGAATCCTTCCCTGGGCTCACTAGCCTCTTACCTCCAAGCAGATGATGAACGGAATCCTTCCCTGAGCTCACTAGCCTCTTACCTCCAGGCAGATGATGAACGGAATCCTTCCCTGGGCTCACTAGCCTCTTACCTCCAGGCAGATGATGAACGGAATCCTTCCCTGGGCTCACTAGCCTCTTACCTCCAGGCAGATGATGAACGGAATCCTTCCCTGAGATCACTAGCCTCTTACCTCCAGGCAGATGATGAACGGAATCCTTCCCTGGGCTCACTAGTCTCTTACCTCCAGGCAGATGATGAACGGAATCCTTCCCTGGGCTCACTAGCCTCTTACCTCCAGGCAGATGAAGAACGGAATCCTTCCCTGGGCTCACTAGCCTCTTACCTCCAGGCAGATGATGAACGGAATCCTTCCCTGGGCTCACTAGCCTCTTACCTCCAGGCAGATGATGAACGGAACCCTTCCCTGGGCTCACTAGCCTCTTACCTCCAGGCAGATGATGAACGGAATCCTTCCCTGGGCTCACTAGCCTCTTACCTCCAGGCAGATGATGAACGGAATCCTTCCCTGAGATCACTAGCCTCTTACCTCCAGGCAGATGAAGAACGGAATCCTTCCCTGGGCTCACTAGCCTCTTACCTCCAGGCAGATGATGAACGGAATCCTTCCCTGGGCTCACTAGCCTCTTACCTCCAGGCAGATGATGAACGGAATCCTTCCCTGGGCTCACTAGCCTCTTACCTCCAGGCAGATGATGAACGGAATCCTTCCCTGAGCTCACTAGCCTCTTACCTCCAGGCAGATGATGAACGGAATCCTTCCCTGGGCTCACTAGTCTCTTACCTCCAGGCAGATGATGAACGGAATCCTTCCCTGGGCTCACTAGCCTCTTACCTCCAGGCAGATGATGAACGGAATCCTTCCCTGGGCTCACTAGCCTCTTACCTCCAGGCAGATGATGAACGGAATCCTTCCCTGAGCTCACTAGCCTCTTACCTCCAGGCAGATGATGAACGGAATCCTTCCCTGGGCTCACTAGCCTCTTACCTCCAGGCAGATGAAGAACGGAATCCTTCCCTGGGCTCACTAGCCTCTTACCTCCAGGCAGATGATGAACGGAATCCTTCCCTGGGCTCACTAGCCTCTTACCTCCAGGCAGATGATGAACGGAATCCTTCCCTGGGCTCACTAGCCTCTTACCTCCAGGCAGATGATGAACGGAATCCTTCCCTGGGCTCACTAGCCTCTTACCTCCAGGCAGATGATGAACGGAATCCTTCCCTGGGCTCACTAGCCTCTTACCTCCAGGCAGATGATGAACGGAATCCTTCCCTGGGCTCACTAGCCTCTTACCTCCAGGCAGATGATGAACGGAATCCTTCCCTGGGCTCACTAGCCTCTTACCTCCAGGCAGATGATGAACGGAATCCTTCCCTGGGCTCACTAGCCTCTTACCTCCAGGCAGATGATGAACGGAATCCTTCCCTGGGCTCACTAGCCTCTTACCTCCAGGCAGATGATGAACGGAACCCTTCCCTGGGCTCACTAGCCTCTTACCTCCAGGCAGATGATGAACGGAATCCTTCCCTGGGCTCACTAGCCTCTTACCTCCAGGCAGATGATGAACGGAATCCTTCCCTGAGCTCACTAGCCTCTTACCTCCAGGCAGATGATGAACGGAATCCTTCCCTGGGCTCACTAGCCTCTTACCTCCAGGCAGATGATGAACGGAATCCTTCCCTGGGCTCACTAGCCTCTTACCTCCAGGCAGATGATGAACGGAATCCTTCCCTGGGCTCACTAGCCTCTTACCTCCATGCAGATGATGAACGGAATCCTTCCCTGAGCTCACTAGCCTCTTACCTCCAGGCAGATGATGAACGGAATCCTTCCCTGGGCTCACTAGCCTCTTACCTCCAGGCAGATGATAAACGGAATCCTTCCCTGAGATCACTAGCCTCTTACCTCCAGGCAGATGATGAACGGAATCCTTCCCTGGGCTCACTAGCCTCTTACCTCCAGGCAGATGATGAACGGAATCCTTCCCTGGGCTCACTAGCCTCTTACCTCCAGGCAGATGATGAACGGAATCCTTCCCTGAGCTCACTAGCCTCTTACCTCCAGGCAGATGATGAACGGAATCCTTCCCTGGGCTCACTAGCCTCTTACCTCCAGGCAGATGATGAACGGAATCCTTCCCTGAGCTCACTAGCCTCTTACCTCCAGGCAGATGATGAACGGAATCCTTCCCTGGGCTCACTAGCCTCTTACCTCCAGGCAGATGATGAACGGAATCCTTCCCTGGGCTCACTAGCCTCTTACCTCCAGGCAGATGAAGAACGGAATCCTTCCCTGGGCTCACTAGCCTCTTACCTCCAGGCAGATGATGAACGGAATCCTTCCCTGAGCTCACTAGCCTCTTACCTCCAGGCAGATGATGAACGGAATCCTTCCCTGGGCTCACTAGCCTCTTACCTCCAGGCAGATGATGAACGGAATCCTTCCCTGGGCTCACTAGCCTCTTACCTCCAGGCAGATGATGAACGGAATCCTTCCCTGGGCTCACTAGCCTCTTACCTCCAGGCAGATGATGAACGGAATCCTTCCCTGGGCTCACTAGCCTCTTACCTCCAGGCAGATGATGAACGGAATCCTTCCCTGGGCTCACTAGCCTCTTACCTCCAGGCAGATGATGAACGGAATCCTTCCCTGGGCTCACTAGCCTCTTACCTCCAGGCAGATGATGAACGGAATCCTTCCCTGGGCTCACTAGCCTCTTACCTCCAGGCAGATGATGAACAGAATCCTTCCCTGGGCTCACTAGCCTCTTACCTCCAGGCAGATGATGAACGGAATCCTTCCCTGGGCTCACTAGCCTCTTACCTCCAGGCAGATGAAGAACGGAATCCTTCCCTGGGCTCACTAGCCTCTTACCTACCGGCAGATGATGAACGGAATCCTTCCCTGAGATCACTAGCCTCTTACCTCCAGGCAGATGAAGAACGGAATCCTTCCCTGGGCTCACTAGCCTCTTACCTCCAGGCAGATGATGAACGGAATCCTTCCCTGGGCTCACTAGCCTCTTACCTCCAGGCAGATGATGAACGGAATCCTTCCCTGGGCTCACTAGCCTCTTACCTCCAGGCAGATGATGAACGGAATCCTTCCCTGGGCTCACTAGCCTCTTACCTCCAGGCAGATGATGAACGGAATCCTTCCCTGGGCTCACTAGCCTCTTACCTCCAGGCAGATGATGAACGGAATCCTTCCCTGGGCTCACTAGCCTCTTACCTCCAGGCAGATGATGAACGGAATCCTTCCCTGGGCTCACTAGCCTCTTACCTCCAGGCAGATGATGAACGGAATCCTTCCCTGGGCTCACTAGCCTCTTACCTCCAGGCAGATGATGAACGGAATCCTTCCCTGGGCTCACTAGCCTCTTACCTCCAGGCAGATGATGAACGGAACCCTTCCCTGGGCTCACTAGCCTCTTACCTCCAGGCAGATGATGAACGGAATCCTTCCCTGGGCTCACTAGCCTCTTACCTCCAGGCAGATGATGAACGGAATCCTTCCCTGAGCTCACTAGCCTCTTACCTCCAGGCAGATGATGAACGGAATCCTTCCCTGGGCTCACTAGCCTCTTACCTCCAGGCAGATGATGAACGGAATCCTTCCCTGGGCTCACTAGCCTCTTACCTCCAGGCAGATGATGAACGGAATCCTTCCCTGGGCTCACTAGCCTCTTACCTCCATGCAGATGATGAACGGAATCCTTCCCTGAGCTCACTAGCCTCTTACCTCCAGGCAGATGATGAACGGAATCCTTCCCTGGGCTCACTAGCCTCTTACCTCCAGGCAGATGATAAACGGAATCCTTCCCTGAGATCACTAGCCTCTTACCTCCAGGCAGATGATGAACGGAATCCTTCCCTGGGCTCACTAGCCTCTTACCTCCAGGCAGATGATGAACGGAATCCTTCCCTGGGCTCACTAGCCTCTTACCTCCAGGCAGATGATGAACGGAATCCTTCCCTGAGCTCACTAGCCTCTTACCTCCAGGCAGATGATGAACGGAATCCTTCCCTGGGCTCACTAGCCTCTTACCTCCAGGCAGATGATGAACGGAATCCTTCCCTGAGCTCACTAGCCTCTTACCTCCAGGCAGATGATGAACGGAATCCTTCCCTGGGCTCACTAGCCTCTTACCTCCAGGCAGATGATGAACGGAATTCTTCCCTGGGCTCACTAGCCTCTTACCTCCAGGCAGATGAAGAACGGAATCCTTCCCTGGGCTCACTAGCCTCTTACCTCCAGGCAGATGATGAACGGAATCCTTCCCTGAGCTCACTAGCCTCTTACCTCCAGGCAGATGATGAACGGAATCCTTCCCTGGGCTCACTAGCCTCTTACCTCCAGGCAGATGATGAACGGAATCCTTCCCTGGGCTCACTAGCCTCTTACCTCCAGGCAGATGATGAACGGAATCCTTCCCTGGGCTCACTAGCCTCTTACCTCCAGGCAGATGATGAACGGAATCCTTCCCTGGGCTCACTAGCCTCTTACCTCCAGGCAGATGATGAACGGAATCCTTCCCTGGGCTCACTAGCCTCTTACCTCCAGGCAGATGATGAACGGAATCCTTCCCTGGGCTCACTAGCCTCTTACCTCCAGGCAGATGATGAACGGAATCCTTCCCTGGGCTCACTAGCCTCTTACCTCCAGGCAGATGATGAACGGAATCCTTCCCTGGGCTCACTAGCCTCTTACCTCCAGGCAGATGATGAACGGAATCCTTCCCTGGGCTCACTAGCCTCTTACCTCCAGGCAGATGATGAACGGAATCCTTCCCTGGGCTCACTAGCCTCTTACCTACCGGCAGATGATGAACGGAATCCTTCCCTGAGATCACTAGCCTCTTACCTCCAGGCAGATGAAGAACGGAATCCTTCCCTGGGCTCACTAGCCTCTTACCTCCAGGCAGATGATGAACGGAATCCTTCCCTCGGCTCACTAGCCTCTTACCTCCAGGCAGATGATGAACGGAATCCTTCCCTGGGCTCACTAGCCTCTTACCTCCAGGCAGATGATGAACGGAATCCTTCCCTGGGCTCACTAGCCTCTTACCTCCAGGCAGATGATGAACGGAATCCTTCCCTGGGCTCACTAGCCTCTTACCTCCAGGCAGATGAAGAACGGAATCCTTCCCTGGGCTCACTAGCCTCTTACCTCCAGGCAGATGATGAACGGAATCCTTCCCTGGGCTCACTAGCCTCTTACCTCCAGGCAGATGATGAACGGAATCCTTCCCTGGGCTCACTAGCCTCTTACCTCCAGGCAGATGATGAACGGAATCCTTCCCTGAGCTCACTAGCCTCTTACCTCCAGGCAGATGATGAACGGAATCCTTCCCTGGGCTCACTAGCCTCTTACCTCCAGGCAGATGATGAACGGAATCCTTCCCTGGGCTCACTAGCCTCTTACCTCCAGGCAGATGATGAACGGAATCCTTCCCTGGGCTCACTAGCCTCTTACCTCCAGGCAGATGATGAACGGAATCCTTCCCTGGGCTCACTAGCCTCTTACCTCCAGGCAGATGATGAACGGAATCCTTCCCTGGGCTCACTAGCCTCTTACCTCCAGGCAGATGATGAACGGAATCCTTCCCTGAGATCACTAGCCTCTTACCTCCAGGCAGATGATGAACGGAATCCTTCCCTGGGCTCACTAGCCTCTTACCTCCAGGCAGATGATGAACGGAATCCTTCCCTGGGCTCACTAGCCTCTTACCTCCAGGCAGATGATGAACGGAATCCTTCCCTGGGCTCACTAGCCTCTTACCTCCAGGCAGATGATGAACGGAATCCTTCCCTGGGCTCACTAGCCTCTTACCTCCAGGCAGATGAAGAACAGAATCCTTCCCTGGGCTCACTAGCCTCTTACCTCCAGGCAGATGATGAACGGAATCCTTCCCTGGGCTCACTAGCCTCTTACCTCCAGGCAGATGAAGAACGGAATCCTTCCCTGGGCTCACTAGCCTCTTACCTCCAGGCAGATGAAGAACGGAATCCTTCCCTGGGCTCACTAGCCTCTTACCTCCAGGCAGATGAAGAACGGAATCCTTCCCTGGGCTCACTAGCCTCTTACCTCCAGGCAGATGATGAACGGAATCCTTCCCTGAGCTCACTAGCCTCTTACCTCCAGGCAGATGATGAACGGAATCCTTCCCTGAGATCACTAGCCTCTTACCTCCAGGCAGATGATGAACGGAATCCTTCCCTGGGCTCACTAGCCTCTTACCTCCAGGCAGATGATGAACGGAATCCTTCCCTGGGCTCACTAGCCTCTTACCTCCAGGCAGATGATGAACGGAATCCTTCCCTGAGCTCACTAGCCTCTTACCTCCAGGCAGATGATGAACGGAATCCTTCCCTGGGCTCACTAGCCTCTTACCTCCAGGCAGATGATGAACGGAATCCTTCCCTGAGCTCACTAGCCTCTTACCTCCAGGCAGATGATGAACGGAATCCTTCCCTGGGCTCACTAGCCTCTTACCTCCAGGCAGATGATGAACGGAATCCTTCCCTGGGCTCACTAGCCTCTTACCTCCAGGCAGATGAAGAACGGAATCCTTCCCTGGGCTCACTAGCCTCTTACCTCCAGGCAGATGATGAACGGAATCCTTCCCTGAGCTCACTAGCCTCTTACCTCCAGGCAGATGATGAACGGAATCCTTCCCTGGGCTCACTAGCCTCTTACCTCCAGGCAGATGATGAACGGAATCCTTCCCTGGGCTCACTAGCCTCTTACCTCCAGGCAGATGATGAACGGAATCCTTCCCTGGGCTCACTAGCCTCTTACCTCCAGGCAGATGATGAACGGAATCCTTCCCTGGGCTCACTAGCCTCTTACCTCCAGGCAGATGAAGAACGGAATCCTTCCCTGGGCTCACTAGCCTCTTACCTCCAGGCAGATGATGAACGGAATCCTTCCCTGGGCTCACTAGCCTCTTACCTCCAGGCAGATGATGAACGGAATCCTTCCCTGGGCTCACTAGCCTCTTACCTCCAGGCAGATGATGAACGGAATCCTTCCCTGGGCTCACTAGCCTCTTACCTCCAGGCAGATGATGAACGGAATCCTTCCCTGAGATCACTAGCCTCTTACCTCCAGGCAGATGATGAACGGAATCCTTCCCTGAGCTCACTAGCCTCTTACCTCCAGGCAGATGATGAACGGAATCCTTCCCTGGGCTCACTAGCCTCTTACCTCCAGGCAGATGATGAACGGAATCCTTCCCTGGGCTCACTAGCCTCTTACCTCCAGGCAGATGATGAACGGAATCCTTCCCTGGGCTCACTAGCCTCTTACCTCCAGGCAGATGATGAACGGAATCCTTCCCTGGGCTCACTAGCCTCTTACCTCCAGGCAGATGATGAACGGAATCCTTCCCTGGGCTCACTAGCCTCTTACCTCCAGGCAGATGATGAACGGAATCCTTCCCTGGGCTCACTAGCCTCTTACCTCCAGGCAGATGATGAACGGAATCCTTCCCTGGGCTCACTAGCCTCTTACCTCCAGGCAGATGATGAACGGAATCCTTCCCTGGGCTCACTAGCCTCTTACCTCCAGGCAGATGATGAACGGAATCCTTCCCTGGGCTCACTAGCCTCTTACCTCCAGGCAGATGATGAACGGAATCCTTCCCTGGGCTCACTAGCCTCTTACCTCCAGGCAGATGATGAACGGAATCCTTCCCTGGGCTCACTAGCCTCTTACCTCCAGGCAGATGATGAACGGAATCCTTCCCTGGGCTCACTAGCCTCTTACCTCCAGGCAGATGATGAACGGAATCCTTCCCTGGGCTCACTAGCCTCTTACCTCCAGGCAGATGATGAACGGAATCCTTCCCTGAGATCACTAGCCTCTTACCTCCAGGCAGATGATGAACGGAATCCTTCCCTGAGCTCACTAGCCTCTTACCTCCAGGCAGATGATGAACGGAATCCTTCCCTGGGCTCACTAGCCTCTTACCTCCAGGCAGATGATGAACGGAATCCTTCCCTGGGCTCACTAGCCTCTTACCTCCAGGCAGATGATGAACGGAATCCTTCCCTGGGCTCACTAGCCTCTTACCTCCAGGCAGATGATGAACGGAATCCTTCCCTGGGCTCACTAGCCTCTTACCTCCAGGCAGATGATGAACGGAATCCTTCCCTGGGCTCACTAGCCTCTTACCTCCAGGCAGATGATGAACGGAATCCTTCCCTGGGCTCACTAGCCTCTTACCTCCAGGCAGATGATGAACGGAATCCTTCCCTGGGCTCACTAGCCTCTTACCTCCAGGCAGATGATGAACGGAATCCTTCCCTGGGCTCACTAGCCTCTTACCTCCAGGCAGATGAAGATAGGCATCCAATATATCCCACACTCGTAGTCTTCTATGAGTTATTCCAATCCGCCCTTTCAGCTGGTACCGCGTCTCCTTCACAGATCCACACAGCACTCAGCCAGGGGCGGACTGACCATTGAGTCACTCGGGCACTGCCCGAGGGCCCCATGCCACTAGGGGCCCCATGAGTTGTCAGTCCGCCCCTGCACTCAGCCCCAAATGTAAGAAGGAGGGACTCCAATAGTGAAGTACAGTAAACCAGGGGAATTTATTAAGGAAAAGACCTGTGCTTACATTAACAAAATTTAAAAAGTGCAGCAGTAATAAAAACGAGCGGCGTTCCACAGCGCCGGCTTACGTCACTCCAGGTGTACGTCCGTCCAATCCCTACGCGTTACGACACAGGATCACGTGTCTTTGCTCCATCTAATTGATTTCATACTTTAACTTTCTGCTCTATGAAGAGTCGCCGTGATTCCGGCCCCCCGGGAAATCACATTCCATGACAATCCCATTATTTTCCTATTTGCTCTCCAGAGGATCCTATGAAGCTGTGAGAGGAGAGAGAGGCTCAGCGAGAGGCTGGACAGCATCATCATCTTCATCATCCTCATCCTCATCACCATCACCATCACCATCACCATCTTCACCATCACCATCACCACCATCATCATCATCATCACCATCATCATCACCATCATCATCACCTTCATCACCATCTTCATCTTCATCTTCATCTTCATCATCTTCACCATCGCCATCATCTTCATCTTCATCGCCATCATCTTCATCATTGCCATCATCTTCATCATCGCCATCATCTTCATCATTGCCATCATCTTCATCTTCATCGCCATCATCTTCATCATCGCCATCATCTTCATCTTCATCATCGCCATCATCTTCATCATCGCCATCATCTTCATCATTGCCATCATCTTCATCATCGCCATCATCTTCATCTTCATCGCCATCATCTTCATCATCGCCATCATCTTCATCTTCATCATCGCCATCATCTTCATCATCGCCATCATCTTCATCATCGCCATCATCTTCATCATCGCCATCATCTTCATCATCGCCATCATCTTCATCATCGCCATCATCTTCATCATCGCCATCATCTTCATCTTCATCATCGCCTTCATCTTCATCATCGCCATCATCTTCTGGAGACCTCACTTACAGAAAGATATTGACCTGATAGAAGGAGTAAGCAGAATGGTGAAATGTTTGGGGGATAAAACATATCAGGAGAGACTTCATCAGGGAGGTGCGGTCAGAGGAGGCGAGGGGGCGGAGCCTCATCTGCCATGAACATTATAAAAAATTGAGCTTCGAAGGTCGTAGCGCATTAATCTGAAGTCAGAGAGACCCAAAATAGCATAAGTCCTACCCCACCACTGGTCAGAATTTGGGGCTCCGCCTCCTATGGTTGGGGAGATACGGGGCTCCTTGCGCAGCCTGTCAGAAGCTACATACAGAGCAGCCAGTACAAATACAAGCCGACACACTGCAGCTCACAGCACCTCTCCTCAGAGGCACTGAGCTCATTAGACAGCTTGGAGTCTTGGACCAATGGGAAAGCACCATTTGCCCCAGTATGTAAGCAGGGCTGGTGCAAGGATTTTGCCTAGAATTTCATTGTGTTCAGAGCAGATCTGTGTTGTTCGATGTGATTATCCATTTGTCTCTGGTACTGCACCAGGTGGGGGCGTGTTCTGCAGAGGGGACACATCCTTCCCGTGTCTCTAATCCTTCAATTTGGGACAAATTCCTTTGAATGTAATACATTTTGTCTCGCTCCTTCGTTTCTCCTGTAGCTGTCCAGGCCCCACCCCTCCCCTCCCCCACCACACTCGAGGAATGTTGTAGATGCAGAAGATGAATGATGATAATTCACGAGGATCGGCGGCCGCTGTTCCTCTGATTGTATTATGAGGACCTGCGATGATCCAGAATTAGAGGCTCTTTAATAAAAGCCTCTTCTAATAGAAACCCGTCCAGGAATTCAATCATTTCCGTCAGCGATGAGAACGCCAAAACTTTCCGGCCGCCATTCGTCTGTCACGTTTGATCTTTAGGAATCCATAACAGTCGGGAGCGGCAGGAATGAGGACGGGAGCGGAAAGGAGGCCGATATTCCGCTGTCGGGTTCAATCATCTCACACAACCGACATTCTCTGGAGGGAATTAAAGTCTAAATCTTCCTCCTACTCCGGAAACCCTCTGCAGGAAGACGGGAGTGGCCCTCGGGCCCCGGCTCCTCAAACAGAGAACGACGGATAAGAAATTACAGTCACATCGTTACTTCTTCTCATGATGAAGAACATTGGGAATCCAACAACACACGAGAGACCAACCCATCCCCCGACCTCCAGACCACCCCGACCTCCAGATCACCCCGACCTCCAGATCACCCCGACCTCCAGACCACCCCGACCTCCAGATCACCCCGACCTCCAGATCACCCCGACCTCCAGATCACCCCGACCTCCAGACCACCCCGACCTCCAGATCACCCCGACCTCCAGATCACCCCGACCTCCAGACCACCCCGACCACCAGAGCCGACCATCCAACATCCATACCACCCCGACCTCCAGATCACCCCGACCTCCAGATCCCTCCGACCTCCAGACCACCCCGACCTCCAGACCCGACCACCCTGACCTCCAGACCACCTCAACCTTCAGACCGCCCTGACCTCCAGACCGTCCTGACCTCCAGACGGCCCCGACCTCCAGACCCGACCACCCCAATCTCCAGACCCGACCTCCAGACCGTCCCGACCTCCGGACCGCGGACCAGTTTCAGCAGACATGTTCGGTCGTGTGTACGGCATGCTAAGAAACATGTCCGCTGGAAGCCTGTCCGGCGGACATGTTCGGTCGTCTGTAAGGCCGCGTACACACGGGCAAACATGTACGATGAAACCGGTCCGCCGGACCGTTTTCAGCGTACATGTCTGCCCGGGGATTTCTGTATGATGGCTGTACTCACCATCATACAGAAATCCGCGCGTACACGATACGCAGCGACGTGCGCGGCCCTGCCAGTTCAATGCTTCCACGCAAGTCAATCGACGCATGCGAGGGATGGCGGCCGCTCGGACATGTACGGTAGGTCTGTACAGACGACCGAACATGTCCGACGGACAGGATTCCAGCGGGCTGCTTTAAAACAAGTTTGGAAATATTTGCCCGCTGGAAAAAGGCCCAGCGGGCAAATGTACGCTGGAATTCTGTCCGCTCGGCTGTACAGACGACCAAACATGTCTGCTGAAACTGGTCCGCGGACAAATATCAGCAGACATGTTCGGTCGTCTGTACGGGGCCTAAGACTTATCGGACATGTCCCCTCGTGTGTACGAGGCCTAAGGCGTCTGACCGGCGTAAAGTTACCCCTGCTATATGAGGCGCAGCCAATGTTAAGTATGGAAGTCGGAACAGCGTCGAATTATACACGGTTTACGTTGTTTGCGTAAGTCGTCCGTGAATGGGGCTGTGCGTAGGTTACGTTCACATCGACTAAGCATTGAGCGGGCGTAATTTACGGAGAAAATTCGACGTGATACTGAGCATGCGCCGTTCGTAAAGCGCGTCATTTACGTGGGGTCACAAATCATTTACATACAACACGCCCACTACCAGCCTAGTTTGAATTAGGCAGGCTTACGCCATGTCAGATACACTACGCCGCCGTAACTTAGAGCGCAAGTTCTTTCTGAATACGGGACCTGCCGCTCTAAGTTACGGCGGCGTAGTGTGTCTGAGATACGCTACGCCCGCCTAAAGATAGGCGATTCTTTCTGAATCTGGCCCATAGTCTACATCAGATGGACGATCGTTAGAAAGCCTAGATCAGGCAGTGGATTGGTAGATCAGATAGAGGTGATTAGTATGTAGCGCCCCCTTACTTTCACTATGGGCATTACGCTAAAGTTCCACTGGGTCAGTCTGTGCTCCAGGGATGCAGTGCCATCCCTGGCCGGCAGTTGGCGCCAGAGGGGTTCTGGCAGAACAAGTTTTCCCCCAGCAGCCAATCAGATGTCATGTGCTCTAAAAATCTTCGTGGGGTCCCGGTTCCAGGTGCGGCATCCACCTTTAGGGTGCGCGCATCCATGGACCCCACCGGCGCGGCCCACCAGGTCAAATTTGCAGGCTACACAAAACCTCATCCGGAGGTAAAAGGGGACTCCAGTGACCTACTGGGTCCCTGGTTCAATTGAAAAGATCCCAGGCTGGATGCCATTCGATTGGGGGGTCGGCTTGAGGAGAACCCGGAGGCAGGTTGTCCAACAGGGCTTGAACGAACCAATCGGGATCTGGTGACCGGAATGCTGACAGGTACTCTTTGCTGTCATCCAGTGACCTATGCTTGATCTACTGGGAGGATTCGCTCAATCAAAATCTGTCCATTTAGCTCATTCAAGTAATTGGCCTGTGGCAGAGGCTCTAGAGCCGGGCCTGTGAGAGAGGCCTGTTCCTCCCAGAAAATCCTAAGTGACACTTTGGCTGCCAGGCTTGTGGGGGGGGTCTGTCCGGGGGCACTTCACCCACTCTGTCCGGGGGCACTTCACCCACTCTGTCCGGGGGCACTTCACCCACTCTGTCTGGGGGCACTTCATCCACTCTGTCTGGGGGCACTTCATCCACTCTGTCCGGGGGGCACTTCACCCACTCTGTCTGGGGGCACTTCACCCACTCTGTCTGGGGGCACTTCACCCACTCTGTCCGGGGGCACTTCATCTACTCTGTCCGGGGGCACTTCACCCGCTCTGTCCGGGGGCACTTCATCTACTCTGTCCGGGGGCACTTCACCCGCTCTGTCTGGGGCCACTTCACCCACTCTGTCTGGGGGCACTTCACCCACTCTGTCCGGGGGCACTTCACCCACTCTGTCCGGGGGCACTTCACCCACTCTGTCCGGGGGCACTTCACCTGCTCTGTCTGGGGGCACTTCACCCACTCTGTCCGGGGGCACTTCACCCACTCTGTCTGGGGGCACTTCACCCGCTCTGTCCGGGGGCACTTCACCCATTCTGTCTGGGGGCACTTCACCCACTCTGTCCGGGGGCACTTCATCTACTCTGTCCGGGGGCACTTCACCCGCTCTGTCCGGGGGCACTTCATCTACTCTGTCCGGGGGCACTTCACCCGCTCTGTCTGGGGGCACTTCACCCACTCTGTCTGGGGGCACTTCACCCACTCTGTCCGGGGGCACTTCACCCACTCTGTCCGGGGGCACTTCACCCACTCTGTCCGGGGGCACTTCACCCGCTCTGTCCGGGGGCACTTCACCCACTCTGTCCGGGGGCACTTCACCCACTCTGTCTGGGGGCACTTCACCCACTCTGTCCGGGGGCACTTCACCCACTCTGTCTGGGGGCACTTCACCCGCTCTGTCCGGGGGCACTTCATCTACTCTGTCCGGGGGCACTTCATCTACTCTGTCCGGGGGCACTTCATCTACTCTGGCTAGAGTGTCGACGAACCACAATCTGATACAACTGAGAGCAGGACTGCTCGGTTCATATCCAGGCCTGATACTGCAAGGTTCTCTCTTTTCCTTCATCACCCTTTTCTTTCCCACTTAATGTTGGCCGTGTTTGGCCATGAAATGAAGCATTGGAAAACCTTTATACCTTCGCTCACTGCTTTGTTCTCCAACTGCACCCCTAGGCTACATTAACGGTAACTTAAAATGCCGATCCCAACAACAAATCAGCGGCTCCTTCGTAATCTCCTATTACCCGGGGACCCCATAATCTCCTATTACCCGGGGGGCCCATAATCTCCTATTACCCAGGGACCCCATAATCTCCTATTACCCGGGGGGCCCATAATCTCCTATTACCCAGGGACCCCATAATCTCCTATTACCCGGGGGCCCCATAATCTCCTATTACCCGGGGGGCCCATAATCTCCTATTACCCGGTGGGCCCATAATCTCCTTTTGCCCGGGGACCCCATAATCTCCTATTGCCCGGGGACCCCATAATCTCCTATTACCCGGGGGGCCCATAATCTCCTATTACCCGGGGACCCCATAATCTCCTATTACCCGGGGACCCCATAATCTCCTATTACCCGGGGGGCCCATAATCTCCTATTACCCGGGGGGCCCATAATCTCCTATTACCCAGGGACCCCATAATCTCCTATTACCCGGGGGGCCCATAATCTCCTATTACCCAGGGACCCCATAATCTCCTATTACCCGGGGACCCCATAATCTCCTATTACCCGGGGGGCCCATAATCTCCTATTACCCAGGGACCCCATAATCTCCTATTACCCGGGGCCCCCATAATCTCCTATTACCCGGGGCCCCCATAATCTCCTATTACCCGGGGGCCCCATAATCTCCTATTACCCGGGGACCCCATAATCTCCTATTACCCGGGGACCCCATAATCTCCTATTACCCAGGGACCCCATAATCTCCTATTACCCAGGGACCCCATAATCTCCTATTACCCAGGGACCCCATAATCTCCTATTACCCGGGGGCCCCATAATCTCCTATTACCCGGGGGCCCCATAATCTCCTATTACCCGGGGGCCCCATAATCTCCTATTACCCGGGGGGCCCATAATCTCCTATTAACCGGTGGGCCCATAATCTCCTTTTGCCCGGGGACCCCATAATCTCCTATTGCCCGGGGACCCCATAATCTCCTATTACCCGGGGGGCCCATAATCTCCTATTACCCGGGGACCCCATAATCTCCTATTACCCGGGGACCCCATAATCTCCTATTGCCCGGGGACCCCATAATCTCCTATTACCCGGGGGGCCCATAATCTCCTATTACCCGGGGACCCCATAATCTCCTATTACCCGGGGACCCCATAATCTCCTATTGCCCGGGGGCCCCATGAGTTGCCAATGTATCCTATATGTGCCCCAACATGGAGACAAGGGCCCCACCATCCATCTATTAGAGGGGACTCCGTGTGTCGCTGTGAATTCTCCATCATGGAGGTAAATATGACTTGATATGATATTGCGATGATTAATAATCGATCACCAGTACATAGATATTTGTTGGAAAATTGTCACTGATTGGCTGGAGGAAGGAAGGTTTTCTCCGCCATGCAGTAAATCTTTGGCGCGATGGAGGAAATGGACGCCGGTGCGGAATATTCTTCGGAAATGTATATTTCAGGATACGATGAGCTCATCGGTCTTTCAGCCAAGATGAAATGGCCGAATGTAAATCTTTATTATGGGACGTTTTCTTTGCGGATCGGCGTCCGTGATTTGCGGCCTCTAATGGTCTCTGATTGGAGGAGAAAATAAATCACAAATAAAACTCTCCGGAACGTTCCTTTCTGCGGAAATGAAGATTTCCTGAGCGGAGAATCAGAAGGTCGCAGAGAAAAGAATTACAATGAAATTCTTCCCACAAAGGCCTCATTCACACGGCGGCGTCCATACAGCGTGACGGCGGCGGCGTGCGTCTGTGCGGCCGAGAGGCGACTGGGTACAAATCAATGCCGGGCGGCAGCGGGAGGCTCGGCTCCGGGGCTCCCAGTGTTCTGGGTGGAGTTGTATATTACAAGGACAGATCCCCTCTTATGAGGGTCTCCGGGGTTCTCATTACGGCGGCGCAGCTCTGCGTTTCGGGGACCTGAGATGCCCGAGGATTTCATAAAACTGGCGGAGTTTGTATTTCCAGCGGAATTTACAGTCTCTCCGAGCGCCAAATCACCGCAGATTTATTACAAAGAGGAAACATCCAGCGAGGAATCAATTCGACTTATTTATTTCCAGAGTGTTTGGCAAACGAGCCGCCAGAGAGGCTCTGCGCAGAATGACAAATAGATGCTAATTACCATCGCAACTAATAAAGTTTTACACGCCAATTATCTCTGCAAAGTAACCGGATTAATACGTCTTTTCACCGGCATGTTATCACACCCGCCAATATCCCTCTCGTCTTCCGTAATTCTCTCCAACCCCCATACCGCATCCGCCAGTATTCCCGTCCTCCATCTCCATCCCCCATACTACCAGTATTCCCATCCTCCATAATCCTCTCCATCCCACATACTACCAGTATTCCCGTCCTCCATCTCCATCCCCCATACTACCAGTATTCCCGTCCTCCATCTCCATCCCACATACTACCAGTATTCCCGTCCTCCATCTCCATCCCCCATACTACCAGTATTCCCGTCCTCCATCTCCATCCCCCATACTACCAGTATTCCTGTCCTCCATAATCCTCTCCATCCCACATACTACCAGTATTCCCGTCCTCCATCTCCATCCCCCATACTACCAGTATTCCTGTCCTTCATAATCCTCTCCATCCCCCATACTACCAGTATTCCCGTCCTCCATCTCCAACCCACATACTACCAGTATTCCTGTCCTCCATAATCCTCTCCATCCCACATACTACCAGTATTCCCGTCCTCCATCTCCATCCCCCATACTACCAGTATTCCCGTCCTCCATCTCCAACCCACATACTACCAGTATTCCCATCCTCTATAATACTCTCCATCCCCCATACTACCAGTATTCCCATCCCCCATAATCCTCTCCATCCCACATACTACCAGTATTCCCGTCCTCCATAATCCTCTCCATCCCACATACTACCAGTATTCCCGTCCTCCATCTCCAACCCACATACTACCAGTATTCCCGTCCTCCATCTCCAACCCACATACTACCAGTATTCCCATCCTCTATAATACTCTCCATCCCCCATACTACCAGTATTCCCGTCCTCCATAATCCTCTCCACCCCACATACTACCAGTATTCCCGTCCTCCATCTCCAACCCACATACTACCAGTATTCCCGTCCTCCATCTCCAACCCACATACTACCAGTATTCCCATCCTCTATAATACTCTCCATCCCCCATACTACCAGTATTCCCGTCCTCCATAATCCTCTCCATCCCAAATAGTACCAGTATTCCCGTCCTCCATAATCCTCTCCATCCCACATACTACCAGTATTCCCATCCTCCATCTCCACCCCACATACTACCAGTATTCCCATCCTCTATAATACTCTCCATCCCCCATACTACCAGTATTCCCGTCCTCCATAATCCTCTCCATCCCAAATAGTACCAGTATTCCCGTCCTCCATAATCCTCTCCATCCCCCATACTACCAGTATTCCCATCCTCCATCTCCACCCCACATACTACCAGTATTCCCATCCTCCATCTCCACCCCACATACTACCAGTATTCCCAACCTCCATAATCCTCTCCATCCCACATACTACCAGTATTCCCATCCTCCATAATCCTCTCCATCCCACATACTACCAGTATTCCCATCCTCCATAATCCTCTCCATCCCACATACTACCAGTATTCCCGTCCTCCATAATCCTCTCCATCCCCCATACTAACAGTATTCCCGTCCTCCATCTCCAACCCCCATACTACCAGTATTCCCGTCCTCCATCTCCAACCCACATACTACCAGTATTCCCGTCCTCCATCTCCAACCCACATACTACCAGTATTCCCGTCCTCCATAATACTCTCCATCCCCCATACTACCAGTATTCCCGTCCTCCATAATACTCTCCATCCCCCATACTACCAGTATTCCCATCCTCCATAATCCTCTCCATCCCAAATACTACCAGTATTCCCGTCCTCCATAATCCTCTCCAACCCCCATACTACCAGTATTCCCTTCCTCCATCTCCAACCCACATACTACCAGTATTCCCATCCTCCATAATCCTCTCCATCCCACATACTACCAGTATTCCCATCCTCCATAATCCTCTCCATCCCCCATACTACCAGTATTCCCGTCCTCCATCTCCAACCCACATACTACCAGTATTCCAGTCCTCCATAATCCTCTCCAACCCACATACTACCAGTATTCCCATCCTCCATAATCCTCTCCATCCCCCATACTACCAGTATTCCCGTCCTCCATCTCCAACCCACATACTACCAGTATTCCCGTCCTCCATAATCCTCTCCATCCCACATACTACCAGAATTCCCATCCTCCATCTCCAACCCGCATACTACCAGTACTCCCGTCCTCCATCTCCAACCCGCATACTACCAGTACTCCCGTCCTCCATCTCCATCCCCCATACTATCAGTATTCCTGTCCTCCATAATTCTCTCCATCCCCCATACTACCAGTATTCCCGTCCTCCATAATCCTCTCCATCCCCCATACTACCAGTATTCCCGTCCTCCATAATCCTCTCCATCCCACATACTACCAGTATTCCCGTCCTCCATAATCCTCTCCATCCCACATACTACCAGTATTCCCATCCTCCATAATCCTCTCCATCCCCCATACTACCAGTATTCCCGTCCTCCATAATCCTCTCCATCCCCCATACTACCAGTATTCCCGTCCTCCATAATCCTCTCCATCCCCCATACTACCAGTATTCCCGTCCTCCATCTCCAACCCACATACTACCAGTATTCCCGTCCTCCATAATACTCTCCATCCCACATACTACCAGTATTCCCGTCCTCCATAATACTCTCCATCCCCCATACTACCAGTATTCCCGTCCTCCATAATCCTCTCCATCCCACATACTACCAGTATTCCCGTCCTCCATAATCCTCTCCATCCCACATACTACCAGTATTCCCGTCCTCCATAATCCTCTCCAACCCCCATACTACCAGTATTCCCATCCTCCATAATCCTCTCCATCCCACATACTACCAGTATTCCCGTCCTCCATAATACTCTCCATCCCACATACTACCAGTATTCCCGTCCTCCATAATCCTCTCCATCCCACATACTACCAGTATTCCCGTCCTCCATAATCCTCTCCATCCCACATACTACCAGTATTCCCGTCCTCCATAATCCTCTCCATCCCACATACTACCAGTATTCCCGTCCTCCATAATCCTCTCCACCCCACATACTACCAGTATTCCCGTCCTCCATAATCCTCTCCAACCCACATACTACCAGTATTCCCATCCTCCATAATACTCTCCATCCCACATACTACCAGTATTCCCGTCCTCCATAATCCTCTCCATCCCACATACTACCAGTATTCCCATCCTCCATAATCCTCTCCATCCCACATACTACCAGTATTCCCGTCCTCCATCTCCAACCCACATACTACCAGTATTCCCATCCTCCATAATGGACACCATCCCTGCGTCTTCCATAATTGTCTCCATTCCATCATCATACATGAAACCAATGGGCTGCTCATCACACATGGAATCCAAGGGGTGCTTATCAGACATGGAGCCAACGTGCTGCTCATCATACATGGAACCAATGGGCTGCTCATCATACATGGAACCAATGGGCTGTTCATCATACATGGAACCAATGGGCTGTTCATCATACATGAAACCAATGGGCTGCTCATCATACATAGAACCAATGGGCTGCTCGTCATACATGGAGCCAATGGGCTGCCCATCATACATGGAACCAATGGGCTGTTCATCATACATGGAGCCAATGGGCTGTTCATCATACATGAAACCAATGGGCTGCTCATCATACATAGAACCAATGGGCTGCTCGTCATACATGGAGCCAATGGGCTGCCCATCATACATGGAACCAATGGGTTGCTCGTCATACATGGAGCCAATGGGCTGCCCATTATACATGGAACCAATGGGTTGCTCGTCATACATGGAGCCAATGGGCTGTTCGTCATACATGGAGCCAATGGGCTGCTCATCATACATGGAACCAATGGGCTGTTCATCATACATGGAACCAATGGGCTGCTCATCATACATGGAACCAATGGGCTGTTCATCATACATGGAACCAATGGGCTGCTCATCATACATGGAACCAATGGGCTGTTCATCATACATGGAACCAATGGGCTGCTCATCATACATGGAACCAATGGGCTGTTCATCATACATGGAACCAATGGGCTGTTCATCATACATGGAACCAATGGGCTGCTCATCATGGATAGAAGTGGGGTACTTCTGGCTGTACATAGACCTCTCACTCAATCGGTGGTTCGGGTGGCTCAGGAGAAGTAGATACGGTGGCCATTGTTCTTGTGCAGGCAGCTTCACACCGAGCTCACCCCAGGGCCCACTGTAGCACAGCAGGCGGGAACCACATGGGTGGAGTCACTAAATAGTTATGGAATCTTTTCTGCTCCTCACCCCTACAGGACCTGCACCTCAGCCACATAAATGGGCCGCTGCCCAGTTCTTTGCTCTCATTGGTTCCCCTCGGCTCGCTCTCACCACTTCCTCCCATCTCTGGCGGTTTTCAGGTTCAATCATTTCCATTAAATTTCGGGAGAAAAACGGCGACATTCATAATTCAGATTCCAATCTTCTATCAGCTGGACGCCGTCCGCCATTCCGGAATCTTCCAGATTTTACGAGTTCTCAGATTGGGATAAATGTTTAATGTTCTCATAATCAGAAATGCCGAGGAGGCGAAAGTTCCGGAAAGTGCAACTCAGCGACATAAATCGCATTTCCATGTGAAGTCCGGAAATACGAGAAATGCGCAGATCCAGGCGCCATCGGAGCCGGCGATGAGGATGGATGAACCCAGCGGGGGAGGGGTACGGGCCACACACTCCACACCGGGGTATAAAGACGCACTGTCTCTTTAAATTCTCACATTGGATTAATATCGAACACTGTACAGCATTAGCCCCGCCTCCGGGGGTTGGGGGAGGGGGCGGCCGCTTCTATAAAACAATAATCCGGCAAACAATCATTTCGTGTCGCTTTCCAGACAAGAATACAATATGGCGGCTGAATCCTCCCCCCATCCCCCCACCATCACAGGATGAAGAATAACCCAATCACGGTGGAACTACAGTTGTATTCATAATTATTCACCCCCCCCAAATACAGTAGTAAATGTTTCTTTTGTGAATTCTTCATTTACACAATTATTCAACCCCTTAAAGACTACCACTCTGAAGAACAGAGGTTCATTGAAGTGTATTCAATCAGGTATTGAAAACGCCTGCGGATGTCAGGGAGCAGCAATAAAGCAGCTTTAAAATGACTGTGATACTCAGCTCCTTCTAGACATTTACTGGTGTGGTTACAAACATGGTGAAGTCAAGGGAATGGTCCAGGAAGACAAGAGAAGAGTTAATTACTCTTCACAGGAAGGGCAATGGCTATAAGAAGATTGCAAAGATGTTAAACATACCAAGAGACATAGGAAGCATCATTCGCAAATTCAAGGCAAAGGGCACTGTTGAAACGCTACCTGGTCGTGGCAGAAAGAAGATGCTGACTTTGACTGCTGTGCGCAACCTGAAGCGTAGAGTGGAGAAAAGTCCCCGTGTGACTGCTGAGCGCTACCTGAAGCGTAGAGTGGAGAACAGTCCCCCTGTGACTGCTGAGCGATACCTGAAGTGTAGAGTGGAGAAAAGTCCCCCGTGTGACTGCTGAGCGATACCTGAAGTGTAGAGTGGAGAAAAGTCCCCGTGTGACTGCTGAGCGCTACCTGAAGCGTAGAGTGGAGAAAAGTCCCCGTGTGACTGCTGTGCGCTACCTGAAGCGTAGAGTGGAGAAAAGTCCCCGTGTGACTGCTGTGCGCTACCTGAAGCGTAGAGTGGAGAAAAGTCCCCGTGTGACTGCTGTGCGCAACCTGAAGCGTAGAGTGGAGAAAAGTCCCCCGTGTGACTGCTGAGCGATACCTGAAGCGTAGAGTGGAGAAAAGTCCCCGTGTGACTGCTGTGCGCTACCTGAAGCGTAGAGTGGAGAAAAGTCCCCGTGTGACTGCTGAGCGCTACCTGAAGCGTAGAGTGGAGAAAAGTCCCTGTGTGACTGCTGAGCGCTACCTGAAGCGTAGAGTGGAGAAAAGTCCCCGTGTGACTGCTGAGCGCTACCTGAAGCGTAGAGTGGAGAAAAGTCCCCGTGTGACTGCTGAGCGATACCTGAAGCGTAGAGTGGAGAAAAGTCCCTGTGTGACTGCTGAGCGCTACCTGAAGCGTAGAGTGGAGAAAAGTCCCTGTGTGACTGCTGAGCGCTACCTGAAGCGTAGAGTGGAGAAAAGTCCCCGTGTGACTGCTGAGCGCTACCTGAAGCGTAGAGTGGAGAAAAGTCCCCGTGTGACTGCTGAGCGCTACCTGAAGCGTAGAGTGGAGAAAAGTCCCCGTGTGACTGCTGAGCGATACCTGAAGCGTAGAGTGGAGAAAAGTCCCCGTGTGACTGCTGTGCGCTACCTGAAGCGTAGAGTGGAGAAAAGTCCCCGTGTGACTGCTGAGCGCTACCTGAAGCGTAGAGTGGAGAAAAGTCCCCGTGTGACTGCTGTGCGCTACCTGAAGCGTAGAGTGGAGAAAAGTCCCCGTGTGACTGCTGAGCGCTACCTGAAGCGTAGAGTGGAGAAAAGTCCCCGTGTGACTGCTGTGCGCTACCTGAAGCGTAGAGTGGAGAAAAGTCCCCGTGTGACTGCTGAGCGCTACCTGAAGCGTAGAGTGGAGAAAAGTCCCCGTGTGACTGCTGAGCGCTACCTGAAGCGTAGAGTGGAGAAAAGTCCCCGTGTGACTGCTGAGGAACTGAGAAAAGATTTGTCAGATGTGGGTACTGAAGTTTCTGCTCAGACAATACGGCGCACACTGCGTAATGAAGGCCTCCATGCCAGAACTCCCAGGCGCACCCCTTTGCTGTCTCCAAAGAATAAGAAGAGTCGACTGCAGTATGCCAAAAGTCATGTGGACAAACCACAGAAGTTTTGGGATTGTGTTCTGTGGACTGATGAAACAAAATTAGAACTGTTTGGGCCCATGGATCAACGCTATGTTTGGAGGAGGAAGAACAAGGCCTATGATGAAAAGAACACAGTGCCTACTGTGAAGCATGGCGGGGGGTCAATCATGCTTTGGGGCTGTTTTGCTTCTGCAGGTACAGGGAAGCTTCAGCGTGTGCAAGGTACCATGAATTCTCTTCAGTACCAGGTGATATTGGATGACAATGTGATGCAGTCCGTCACAAACCTGAGGCTTGGGAGACGTTGGACCTTTCAACAGGACAATGATCCCAAGCATACCTCCAAGTCCACTAGAGCATGGTTGCAGATTAAAGGCTGGAACATTTTGGAGTGGTGTGAAGGATATGCTTCAGTGTAATTCTCCCTGCTAGTAATTGTGTGTGTGTTAGAGGTAACAGGTGATTTCAGGTGTGACTCATTCCTCTGTTGAAATGTTAATGTCCCTTCCTCAGCCAGCTCCCTATTTGAAAGGGTAATTGATCTATTGTGTGTGTGTGTGAAGGAGACCTGTGTTTACTGTTTACTGTGATTAGATAAGGGGCTCATGTTAATTATTCTGATTGCTTCATTGTGCTAATTACCTCTTCTATATGCGGGGCCAGGCTGTCTAGATAACGTATTCTGTTACAACTAGTTATTACCTTCACTGATGTCATTATCTAAAGAAATGTGTCTTCAGAGTCGGCGCCGAAGTGTCTACCTATAATCTGTATTAGAGCCCCCACTGTGTGTGGAAAGGGGGTGGAGATTTCATTGTTCTTTGATTGAGGATTTAGCTTGTAAACTGCATATATACCAGCAGCATGCTGCCATTAAAGTGTCTTGTTCCAGCAGTAAGCTTGACTCATGTGTGGATTATTGGGTGATTCCAGGAATATTCCTCCTCGTGGAATATTGGGGTGATCCCAGGAATATCCCTCCTCGTGGAATATTGGGGTGATTCCAGGAATGTTCCTCCTCGTGGAATATTGGGGTGATCCCAGGAATATTCCTCCTCATGGAATATTGGGGTGATTCCAGGAATATTCCTCCTCGTGGGATATTGGGGTGATTCCAGGAATGTTCCTCCTCGTGGGATATTGGGGTGATTCCAGGAATATTCCTCCTCGTGGAATATTGGGGTGATCCCAGGAATATTCCTCCTCGTGGAATATTGGGGTGATCCCAGGAATATCCCTCCTCGTGGAATATTGGGGTGATTCCAGGAATATTCCTCCTCGTGGGATATTGGGGTGATTCCAGGAATATTCCTCCTCGTGGAATATTGGGGTGATCCCAGGAATATCCCTCCTCGTGGAATATTGGGGTGATTCCAGGAATATTCCTCCTCGTGGGATATTGGGGTGATTCCAGGAATGTTCCTCCTCGTGGAATATTGGGGTGATCCCAGGAATATCCCTCCTCGTGGAATATTGGGGTGATTCCAGGAATATTCCTCCTCGTGGCTTATTGGGCGATCCCAGGAATATCCCTCCTTGTGGAATATTGGGGTGATTCCAGGAATATCCCTCCTTGTGGAATATTGGGGTGATTCCAGGAATATTCCTCCTCGTGGCTTATTGGGCGATTCCAGGAATATTCCTCCTTGTGGCTTATTGGGGTGATTCCAGGAATATTCCTCCTCGTGGAATATTGGGGTGATTCCAGGAATATCCCTCCTCGTGGGATATTGGGGTGATTTGCTTTTATGGGAAGAAGGGAATGTATGACGGGGATATCATTTCACTACCGTCACAGGTGGCCATCGCAGTCACCAGACTTAAATCCGATTGAGAACCTCTGCTGGCACTTAAAGAAAGCAGTCGCAGTGCGCAAGCCTAAGAATGTGACTGAACTGGAGGCTTTTGCCCGAATGGGCGAAGATACCCGTAGATCGCTGCAAGACACTTGTGTCACGCTATGCTTCATGTTTAAAAGCTGTTCTAACTGTAAAAGGATGTTGTACTAAGTACTAAGATTGAATGTCACTTGGGGGTTGGATAAAACTGATAATGATGCGAGCACAGAAAATACATTTGTGGTTATTTCATTATAAATGTTATATTTGTCTGACCTACACGTGTCTCTTTGATTTCATTGTAAGCAGGATGACTGAATGATCAAAATCAATGTCACACGGGCCAAACCATCAATTTCAGGGGGGGGTGAATCATTTTGAATACAACTGTAAAAGAAAAGTGATTTTACTGGGGTGCAATTTCCTTCAGGGGTTTAGTTATTTGTGAACCCCTCTAACTCAATCCTATAACCCCTAACCCAACCCCCAAACTCCACCCCCAACCCCAACTCTCCAATCTTAACCCCAACTCCTAACACACTCCTGACCCCTGTACTCTGTACATTACACACTCCTGACCCCTGTACTCTGTACATTACACACTCCTGACCCCTGTACTCTGTACATTACACACTCCTGACCCCTGTACTCTATACATTACACACTCCTGACCCCTGTACTCTGTACATTACACACTCCTGACCCCTGTACTCTGTACATTACACACTCCTGACCCCTGTACTCTGTACATTACACATTCCTGACCCCTGTACTCTGTACATTACACACTCCTGACCCCTGTACTCTGTACATTACACACTCCTGACCCCTGTACTCTGTACATTACACACGCCTGACCCCTGTACTCTGTACATTACACACTCCTGACCCCTGCACACTGTACATTACACACTCCTGACCCCTGTACTCTGCATTACACACTCCTGACCCCTGTACTCTGTACATTACACACTCCTGACCCCTGTACATTACACACTCCTGACCCCTGTACATTACACACTCCTGACCTCTGTACTCTGTACATCACACACTCCTGACCCCTGTACATTACACACTCCTGACCCCTGTACTCTGTACATTACACACTCATGACCCCTGTACTCTGTACATTACGCACTCCTGACCCCTGTACTCTGTACATTACACACTCCTGACCTCTGTACTCTGTACATTACACACTCCTGACCCCTGTACTCTGTACATTACACACTTCTGACCACTGTACTCTGTACATTACACACTCCTGACCCCTGTACTCTGTACATTACACACTCCTGACCCCTGTTCTCTGTACATTACACACTCCTGACCCCTGTACTCTGTACATTACACACTCCTGACCCCTGTACTCTGTACATTACACACTCCTGTACTCTGTACATTACAGACTCCTGACCCCTGTACTCTGTACATTACACACTCCTGACCCCTGTACATTACACACTCCTGAGCCCTGTACTCTGTACATTACACACTCCTGAGCCCTGTACTCTGTACATTACACACTCCTGACCACTGTACTCTGTACATTACACACTCCTGACCCCTGTACATTACACACTCCTGAACCCCTGTACTCTGTACATTACACACTCCTGACCGCTGTACTCTGTACATTACACACTCCTGACCACTGTACTCTGTACATTACACACTCCTGACCCCTGTACATTACACACTCCTGACCCCTGTACTCTGTACATTACACACTCCTGACCTCTGTACTCTGTACATTACACACTCCTGTCCCCTGTACTCTGTACATTACACACTCCTGACCCCTGTTCTCTGTGCATTACACACTCCTGACCCTGCACTCTGTACATTACACACTCCTGACCCCTGTACTCTGTACATTACAGACTCCTGACCCCTGTACTCTGTACATTACACACTCCTGACCCCTGTACATTACACACTCCTGACCCCTGTACTCTGTACATTACACACTCCTGACCCCTGTACATTACACACTCCTGACCCCTGTACTCTGTACAACACACTCCTGTCCCCTGTACTCTGTACATTACACACTCCTGACCCCTGTACTCTGTACATTACACACTCCTGACCCCTGTACTCTGTACATTACACACTCCTGTCCCCTGTACTCTGTACATTACACACTCCTGTCCCCTGTACTCTGTACATTACACACTCCTACCCCTGTACTCTGTACATTACACACTCCTGACCCCTGTACTCTGTACATTACACACTCCTGTCCCCTGTACTCTGTACATTACACACTCCTGACCCCTGTACTCTGTACATTACACACTCCTGACCCCTGTACTCTGTACATTACACACTCCTGACCCCTGTACTCTGCACATTACACACTCCTGACCCCTGTACTCTGTACATTATGCACTTCTGCAAACTTTAAGGAAAATAACAATTTTGGCCCTATAATATCTTTTTCTTTTTTCTATTTGTGAGAGATAATTGTCACAACGTTGTTGATCAATGTCCCTCATTGGAGGACATTCCCCAGTACCAGGCAGAAGCAATCAATGCCCTGAGCTTAGGAGAAAGCAAACGATCTCAGACGACATGAATACCGCTCAGGCTGGCTGAAGAAAAATACCAAATTCAGAGCAAGGCCTCTGCAGAACACAATCCTGAACCAGAACAATGAGCGCCTGTCTCTGGGCAGTCTATGAAGGGGCCCCCTGGGGCCCAGCCAGGAACACTTGCAGGAGGTAG
Source organism: Rana temporaria (assembly GCF_905171775.1). Lineage (NCBI taxonomy): Eukaryota > Metazoa > Chordata > Amphibia > Anura > Ranidae > Rana > Rana temporaria. Next base: position 223,962,118 of record NC_053494.1, on the reverse strand, counting down.
GAGTGACCTCAGTCGCAGGGTCTCTCCTTCTCTCATCTCGAGGTTTATAGCGGTTCCATGAATCTCCTCTGTAGAGGATGCCAAATGTGGATTCCAGTAATCAGATGTCTGAAATATTTTGTGAAGGTTCCGTAATTATCAGACAGAAGGCCGACCGCGGATCTGACCGCCGAATTCCGGGGATTTCATGAACTGTAATTTAGGAGTGAAAGCAGCCGGAACTAATCATAATATAGAATTAGACTCAGCTAATCAGATCAGCGGGATTAACTAAAGAGGAAATCCACAAAATATAACGGGAGACGAGCTCGTCGAGCGGAACGCGGGCCACCGCCACTTCCCAGAAGACGAGCTCGCCGAGCGGAACGCGGGCCACCGCCACTTCCCAGGAGAAGACTCGCGGCTCAGAGCTTCATACAGTGCGACTTAAAGTCCAACGTCTCAGAAACACGCTAATGTGTTTTATATTCTGTATATTGTGTGGGAGGAGCTGTAGACCTGGGCTTCCACCCAGGACAGGCCTTCACCCAGGGCAGTGCTTCCACTGAGGACAGGGCCTCTACCTACAGAGTCCCCCACCCAGGACAGGGCCTCTACCCAGGAGAGGGCATCCACCCAGGACAGAGCTTTCACCCAAGACAGGGCCTCTACCGACAGAGGCCCCCCCACCCAGGACAGAGCATTCACCCAGGAGAGGGCCGCCCTCCACCCAGGACAGGGCTTTCAACAAGGACAAGGCCCCCACCCAGGACAGGGCAATGCCTCCACCCATGACAGGGCATCCACCCAGGACAGGCCTTCACCCAGGACAGTGCTTCCACCGAGGACAGGGCTTTTACCGACAGAGTCCCCCACCCAGGACAGGCCTCCACCCAGTACAAGCATCCACCCAAGACAGGCCTCCACCAAGGACAGGCACCCACCTAGGACAGGGCATCCACCCAGTATAGGCCTCCACCTAGGACAGGCCTCCACCTAGGACAGGCCTCCAACCAGGACAGAGACTCCAACCAGGACAGGGATACACCCAAGACATGGCCTCTACCCAGGACAGGGCATACACCCAGGACAGGCCTACATCCAAGACAGGGCCTCCACTGACAGAGCCCCCCACCCAGGACAGGGCCTCCACTGACAGAGCCCCCCACCCAGGACAGCCCCCACCTAGGACAGGGCCATACCCAGGACAGGGCATCCACCCAAAACAGGGCATCCATCCAGTACAGCGCCTCTACCCAGGACAGGCAATCCACCCAGGACAGGGCATCCACCCAGGACAGGACCTCTGCCCAGAACAGGGCCTCAACTCAGGACAGGGCATCTGTGAACAGGGGGGGTTTACCTTTTTGGGAAATTAATCAGAAATGTAATCAAATAAATTGGAAGTAGAGGAACTACTACACCCAGCATATAACCTTAACCATAAGTAAATAGATGTAAACCAGTATAAAAATACTACAAGCTTTATATAACAAGAGATTGATTACAGAACATACATCCAATGTACACACAGCGATTATTAGCAAAGGGCCCGATAGCAGTCCTGGTGGAATTGTGCATATATACCCGGGGATATATAGTCATGAATAGAGATACAGTATCTCCAGATAATTGTTGTAGCAATGTCCAGTTGCAGGGGCCCCTGAGGATGATTCGGCATCCATGTTTGTGTTGGGGATCTGAAGATAAGATTTGCATTTATGGGGAGTGTAACGGTCACCACCGTATACGAATTTCCCATTCCATCGCCCCACGACAGCTTATCCGACAGTCAGACAAGCCAGCAGACACGATCCATCTCATTTCCCAGAATAACTAGACATACTCTCTGTTCTCTGGTTTCAAAATGTATGAATGAACACTTTTAATGGTATCTTAGCTTTCTTATATACAGTACAAGCATGTTACAGTTAATCACAGGAACAAAGACACACTCCACCCACACATCACACAATGGGGCTTCAATCACCTTCTTTTAGATAATGACATTCAGGTGAGTTAATTATCCCCCAGACGTTCGGACTCCACCAATAAGTGATTCACCTGTTACACAAAACACATTCCTTTACTAAACATAATTCACACGCTAATTCCCTACCCCTGAAAGGAGACATCTGACCTTTCAGACTTAATTAGTTCAATGGACACAGAACAGTATTAGCATCACACAATGGACAATGGAATGTCTTTCGGGAGCCTATTGACCTGTTGTGGGTCAGCATGAAATCAAACTGTAATATGTCCAGATCTCCTGCAATACATGAATTATCAGTTATCAGTCACCATATGCCCAAAAGGGGCACAGGGTGACCCTAGACCCAAGAGTCATTAGTGACGCTGGCACAGGAGTACCCCCCATCCTTCAAAAGTCTCTGGGTGTCACGGGCCATTCCGTTACAGGGAGGTCCTCACAAATTTTGTCTAACCAGCCTGGAACGCAGCTTTTCACCAGCAGAAACTGTGGTGTGACACCAGAACTAAGGATCTGCCTATTTCCTCTACGCTTTATTTCTTCTCTAGAAGTGTCTAATATTTCATCAACTGGACCTCTAACTACAAGAAGTGGCTATTGGATGCCTAACCTGGCCCTAGCCTATGCTGAGTATTGAGCCCCGAGCTAAAACTAGCTGTAGAATTCCAGACCAGAAGGGAAAGGGTTACCTAGACTAACAGGAGCTGCATATAAACTCTACTGCAATAAACAGGTTTACCTCGTAATATACTGGAAGGTGACCTCTACACAAGCATACCCCTGCAGGAGCCACTTAATATGACGGCACAATTCTAAGCTGCTTAGTCCCCACTGACACACCTGGCCTAGACTGAAGACCACTCAACACTCCTAGACACAGACAGGGCGGGTGCAAAAATGGCGGATACAGAGAGGATGGACAGAGAGAGGGTGGGCACAGACATGGTGGGTACAGAGAGGATCGGCGCAGACATGGCGGGTACAGAGAGGATCGGCGCAGACATGACGGGTACAGAGAGGATCGGCGCAGACATCGCTGGTACAGAGAGGATCGGCGCAGACATGGCGGGTGCAGAGAGGATCGGCGCAGACATGGCGGGTACAGAGAGGATCGGTGCAGACATGGCGGGTGCACAGAGGATCGGCGCAGACATGGCGGGTGCAGAGAGGATCGGCGCAGACATGGCGGGTGCAGAGAAGATCGGCGCAGACATGGCGGGTGCAGAGAAGATCAGCGCAGACATGGCGGGTGCAGAGAAGATCAGCGCAGACATGGCGGGTGCAAACAGGATATCTTCAGACAGGAATAGTACAAACAGGATGGGTCCAGACAGGGCGGGTTCCTCCCCGGCTGAGGAATCTCTGACTTCATCTGCAATGTGAATTCTCTTTCTTCCAGTTATGAATGGTTTGCTCGCCATGTATGGGGCCCCGAAGACTCACACAGGGACACGTTGGCCGCTCGCCTCTCGCCGCGACCTTGTGATTGCTGGTGACAGATTGTAGCTGAGAGCTCCAACATGGCGGCTTCTGTTCTGTAATTGCTGCTTCTCCATCCAGCTGGCTCTTCCTCGCCCTGCCATCCCTCATCTAATGTCTCCTCCATTTGAATGGTGTCCCGGCTCACAGTTGGCACAGAGTCCTCGATACCATTCTGCCACTTGGACGGGAACGGGCAACACAAGGAGCTACGTGATCCTAATTGTACAATTCTGTATCTGGCAAGAACCTCGCTCCCATCTCTGGTGTGTTATATTCCACAAATACCTGAAAAGATTCACCGAACACAGAAAATGTGCTGGAGCTTCGCCTGCCTACAGCACTGGGAGCCACGACTCAAGGGGGGAGGGGTGCTTCCACAGAGGGCCTTCCACCACACCGGCCTACTAGCACATAAAATAAATAGAAGACACATTGTTTGGTTGGAACTCATTTTAATGACACAATTCTCAGCTTCAACCGAAATGAAATTACAATCATTAGGAACGATCTTCACTCATAAGGGGAGGAGATAGTGGAAGGAAAGTCTCCAATCATTGGGGAGCAGAGCAGACATTGAATGAAGAGAAATACCCAGGAGGTCAGCCAAGGACTACAGATCTCCACCCAGTGACGGGGGGCCCTTGTGACGGGAGGGCCCGTGGAACCCAGAATCCCTTCGAAAGTATGGGATACCCTTGTAAGCTCCCCATGCACCTCTTATGTCCATCCTGGCCCAGGGAGGGGGACTGAGAAAATGTCTCGGATTCCTTAGAATGGGACAGTAATATTTCTCCACAATATCTCCCAGGATAGATGCAAAGACTATTCTTGGTTTGTTTGATTCTGAACTCCACATGTTAGGTGAGAGAGACGATCACATTGGCCTCTGTACAATGTAGGAGACGGGCCGACTCCTGCTGGAGCTCCTGCTATTGTGAGAAGGTGTCCTGTGTTTATACTTATGATAATGTATCATCTACTGTGTGAAGATTGGTGACAACAAGTCTGACCTGTAGTGACATCCTGATTTATCATGACAATGCCCAGGAGGGGTACGGAGTCACATCGGCTGCTTTAAGGCATTAGTTAATTAGCTCATGTTAATTGATGTTTCTGGTTACAGATGTATTGTTAGAGTAATATGAGCAGGAGGGGGGAACCTCCTCTTCATCTGTATATAAGACTTGTATTCTGCTTCTAATAAACAGTCCATGTTCAGCAATCACACGAGTATCGTCTTGTTTTGTGCTTGTCAGCGGTTGGAATATCTGATTCCTATATTCAGACTTGAGGCAGCGGTATAATGAGGAAACGGTATATGACGGTATATAGAGGAAGTGGTATATGAGGAAAGCACTCAAGCGGAGTGTGGGGGACGTTTCCTTACAATGTCTGCCAGATATAAAATCCAGAAAGAGTTTTCTTACTTCATTTCTTGGGAATCTGATCTATCAGTGGAAGAAGGGAGGTTTGTCCCCTGGAAACGAGGCCAGATGGAGCTTTAATGAAGAGGAGGAAGCTGCAGAATTCGTCCCTCACTGAGTCTTCCTGAGATTCATATTTACAGCCTGAAATCTCCAAACGAAACGATTCTCTATAAACCTTGGAACCCAAAGAGTAAAAAGTAATGGGAGCCAATTCCAGGATCCATCCAACCATCTGCTGCCGATCACCAGTGGCCTCCACATGCCGTTTTTCACCATCGCAGAGAAGACTTCTCAACATATTGAAGGTTTTAGAGCTCCACATCTGGAAGGAAATTTCTTTCCATCTCACACCGTACAGACTTCGGCCCGGATTCACAGAGAGCAAGGCGCACATTACGCCGCCGTAGAGCACACACTGTACGCTACGCCAATGCAGCGCAGAGGGGCAAGCATTGCATTCAGCAAGCCAGTGCTCCCAACGCTGCGCCAGCGTGGCGTGGGTTTCGAAGGCGCACATCGGCGTAGGTGGAAGTGGGCGTGAGCCCATGCAAATGAGGCGTGACCCCATGCAAATGATGGGCCGAGTGCAAGACAGGTACGTATCACGATCTGCGCATGCGCCGTGACGTGGACTCACTCCCATGCGCCTGCTCACAACTACGCCGGCAAAACTGCCTAAGCTACGCCGGATCACTGCGTACGCCGTAAACATAATCTACGCCCAGCCAGAAACACGTCCAACGCACAATACGCCGGCTTGTGTTCCCTGGTGCAGACCTGAGCATGTCTGTTGCCGGGTTGCACCTCCTTTATGGGGAATAACTTTACGCTGGACGTAAAACTTACACGCATCTCGCGTAGCATGCGCCGGCCACACGCAGGTTCCTGAATCGCCGTATTTCCCTCATTTACATATTTGAATGGCTAATCAAAGGGAGCGGCACCATGCGCCCAGCCTAAATGTGCGCCCACCCTACGCCGGCGTGAGCAATCTACGTCGGCGGGGTGTAGCCTGGTTTTAGGTGCATCTCTGTTTGTGGGTCTGGCGCACAGATACGCCGGCGTGAACATTTGCACTTACGTTGGCGTAACTTGTTATACATTGGCGTAAGTGCTTTGTGAATCAGGGCCTTCATCTCTCCAGATTTATGAAATGCGAAAAGACGTGAAATTTGTGAACCATCCGCGGCGACACTCTGCGCCACCTCTATAGAAAAGGATGTTCTATGTAAAGTCAGATCTGTCCCATTCATGTGAAGATTCTGGAATGAAGAGTCAGAAGAACGATTGTACAGATGTGACTCCCCACCGACAGACAGACAACAGTGAAATCATTCGACTTTGCCTGAGATAGCAGGAAAATAAACCTGAGAGAAGAGAGAAGACCTCCCGCGTGCCGCCGGCTGTGACCTGGAATTGGAAAATGGAGAGACGCGGCCTGATGGGGCAATCAGAGCGGTCAGTCGGCGTGATGTTATTACCGGCGCTTGTTTCACTCTCAGCAGATCTCAAGCCGAAACACTTCACAACTGAAATGATGCAATTTATTGATTTCTCCGCAACCTCCAATCTTCTATCCAGCCGGAGAGACGCCGGCGATTCGTTACATCGGACACGCCTTCCAATTCCCACCAAACCTGTCACAGCCTCACAATATCACCGTCTCTGACATATACCACAGCGATGTACAAAGAGCACTGACCCACAGGAGCTTACACTCTAATGCCCCCCCCCAGTCACACACGATTATTATTATACTGTAATACCTCCGATTGCGAGTAACGCGGTTTATGAGCATCTCGCAGTACAAGCAGGATTCAAGCCTCTGGGGTGTGCAGTACCGAATGTGGCCAGAGGTGCGGGGGCGCCAGTGACACTCTGAGCCACTTAGAGCTGCTCGGAGACATTCGGAAACACTCCATTCCTGAGTGTCTCCGAGTGCTTCTGAGTATCTCTGGCGCCCCCCCACCTCTGACCACATGCGGTACTGCATACACTAGCAGTGACACTGGAATTATCGGACTTTCCATCGATTCCTGTGAGGAAACTCGCTACCTACCTTCAGTAAATTATTCACAGATACTAATAGCTGGATTCACGTAGATGTAGGCGGGCATAGCGCATCTCATATACGCTGCGCCGCCGTAAGTTAGAGAGGCAAGTGCAGTATTCACAAAGCACTTGCATCCTAAGTTACGGCGGCGTAGGGTAAAAGTGCCGGCGTAAGCGCGCCTAATTCAAATTGTGAAGAGGTGGGCGTGTTTTATGCTAATGAATCGTGACCCGACGTAAATGACGTTTTGAACGAACGGCGCATGCGTCATCCGTGGACGTATCCTAGTGCTCATGCTCCAAATTACGCAGCAAAGACTCATTGGTTTCGAGGTGAACGTAAATTACGCCCAGCCCCATTCACGGACGACTTACGCAAACAACGTAAAAATTTCAAAATTTTACGCGGTTCCGACGTCCATACTTAACATTGGCTGCGCCATCTTTTAGGTGGTTTATCTTTACGCCTGAAAACCCCTTACGTAAACGGCGTATCTTTACTGCACAGGCAAGCGTATGTTCGTGAATAGGCGTATCTCGCTGATTTACGCATTCTAGGCGTAAATCAGCGTACACGCCCCTAGCGGCCAGCATAGTTACATAGTTACATAGTTAGTCAGGTTGAAAAAAGACACAAGTCCATCCAGTTCAACCACAAAAAATAAAAAAAATAAAAATAAAAAACACAGTACAATCCTATACACCCAACTCCATACCCACAGATGATCCAGAGGAAGGAAAAACCCCAGCAGAGCATGAGATCCAATTTGCTACACCAGGGGAAAAAATTCCCTCCTGATCCCCCGAGAGGCAATCGGATTTACCCCGGATCAACTTTACCTATAAATGTCAGTACTCAGTTATTTTATGTACATTTAGGAAAGTATCCAGGCCTTTCTTATAGCAATCTACTGAGCTGGCCAGATCCACCTCTGGAGGGAGTCTGTTCCACATTTTCACTCCTCTTACTGTGAAGAAACCTTTCCGTATTTGGAGCATAAACAGACAGCTAAGATACGACGGCGCCGGCGGTCGTATCTTAGCTACATTTAAGTGTATCTCTATTTGAGAATACGCTTAAATGTACGACGGCGCAGATTCAGAGTTACGACAGCATATCTACTGATACGCCATCATAACTCTACCTGAATCTGGCTACATGTATGTGAAAGAGCCACTAGATGGCGATATTACAATTGACTTTACATACAATTAGCATATTCAACAATTAACAAGGAACATAAGAAAACCTTACTGGAGGCATGACACTCCCCGTCTACATCCTGTGACAGGACAGTGAAAGAACAGCGATAGATTGATGAGGTCGCCTCTCTGTTGTCTCCTTCTATAAGAAATGAGGACACCTAATTGGCTGACCCTCCCTCTCCCAGTCTGAGTGCAGCTGTATCAGGGTTTAATGGGGGCTGAGAATTAGTGTCATACATGGAAGCAGACCTCTGTGCTCTCACCCGGCTGATATTTTATCTCAGTTACTGAAAAGAGAGTGAGGTTCAGAGTAATTGTCCCGAGCCAATCAGTGCTCACCCTGGTGGTCATTTAATAGCCAGCATGTAAAAGGCTCCTCAGAACTAATCATACAGCAGTCATGTCAGGTGGGTGCATTTTGGGTCCCGTACGGCTCTCAGATGAATGAAGAATTTATATCAGGCCTCTCCCATCATCTGGGGGAGGGGGGGTAACAAGTCCTCTCAGACTCCTCACCATTCCCATCATCTGGGGGAGGGGGGGTAACAAGTCCTCTCAGACTCCTCACCATTCCCATCATCTGGGGGGGTAACAAGTCCTCTCAGACTCCTCACCATTCCCATCATCTGGGGGAGGGGGGGTAACAAGTCCTCTCAGACTCCTCACCATTCCCATCATCTGGGTGGTAACAAGTCCTCTCAGACTCCTCACCATTCCCATCATCTGGGGGGGTAACAAGTCCTCTCAGACTCCTCACCATTCCCATCATCTGGGGGGGTAACATGTCCTCTCAGACTCCTCACCATTCCCATCATCTGAGGGGGGGTAACATGTCCTCTCAGACTCCTCACCATTCCCATCATCTGGGGGGGTAACAAGTCCTCTCAGACTCCTCGCCATTCCCATCATCGGGGGGGGGGTAACAAGTCCTCTCAGACTCCTCACCATTCCCATCATCTGGGGGGGGGGGTAACCAGTCCTCTCAGACTCCTCACCATTCCCATTATCTGGGGGTAACAAGTCCTCTCAGACTCCTCACCATTCCTATCATCTGGGGGGTAACAAGTCCTCTCAGACTCCTCACCGTTCCTATCATCTGGGGGGGGGGTAACAAGTCCTCTCAGACTCCTCACCATTCCTATCATCTGGGGGGGTAACAAGTCCTCTCAGACTCCTCACCGTTCCTATCATCTGGGGGGGGGGGGGGAACAAGTCCTCTCAGACTCCTCACCATTCCCATCATTGGGGGGTGACAAGTCCTCTCAGACTCCTCACCATTCCCATCATCTGGGGGGGTAACCAGTCCTCTCAGACTCCTCACCATTCCCATCATTGGGGGGTGACAAGTCCTCTCAGACTCCTCACCATTCCCATCATCGGGGGGGGGGGGGTAACAAGTCCTTTGGAGGAGATTCTGATGGGGGTTCAGTGGTCCTATTCCCTCACCTCCTGTTATGGTCCAGGCTTGGGGGCCAGTGGATGTAGCAGTTGAGAGATTCACGAGTAGTCAGCTGGATGATCCACTAGCAGATGACACACCCAAAGGGGCGGGGTCTAAGCACCAGCTGGTGTTCACCAGAGCTCCTGATGGTGGGGATGAGTGGCACTGGGTGCTGGTGCCAGGTTGCGGCCTCCAAGATTACCCCAGCAGGGTGGGAGAGAGCACGCCAGGGGCAGGTAGCAGATGAAGCAGATATGTAACAAGCAGAAGCCTAGCTGAGGAACAGGCCAGAGGATTGGTCCCGAGAGGCAGTGGAGGTATTAGCTGGATAGAGCACAATAATCTGGCAAACAGGAAGTGCAAAGACATGGCTAAAATAGGAAGTTCATGGGAGGAGCAAAGGGTTCAACGTTCACCAGATACAAGGTTCAAGGCAAGATTATTTGAGGGATTGTCCAGGAAGCTGTCCAGTATGGCAGGTGGCTTAAAGCTCTATACGGCGCCTGCGCAGTCAGCTCTACACGGCTCCTAGTCGGTGCGCAGGCGCCGCACCGACTCGCAGTTCGGCTACTTTCAGAAAGTCATGACGCGCCTTATCTGCTGTTTTTCTCAGGCACGTCATTCATATGGGTGAAGTCCCAGATGACATTGCGGCACTGCACAAGAACGCCCAGTCCCGCGGGAGCGAGTACCCGGAAGCCGGGAGGAAAATACCGATAATACCGTATGTTCACCCCCCCCCAAAAAAAACGGCATACTGTGTGAGGTATAATGAATGTAATGTTAGATACTTGTTTTTTGGGTGAACCTCCGCTTTAACAAGAAGAGACATTGCCAGACACAGGATCAGGGCAGGAGCCCTTTCTTCTCTGAGCCGCTCAGCTGTCGGCTGATTGCCGCCTCCTATCTCTCCACAATGGCTCTCCTCCTGATGATGATGCGGCTGGTCAGTCCTGCCTACTTAAAGTGGAAGTAAACCCTCCTATCGTTTCCAGCCAAGGAAGCTGCCATCTTGGTCTATGTTTAATCTACAACTTCCATGATGTTGCACATGTGATCAGTTATGACACCAGCCATTGGATGGTTTGCTAGTTTGGTTGACAGCACAACCAATGGGAGTGTTACATTTCCGGCACATGCCGTGTTTTATGGATGGGTTTACTTCCGCTTTAAGCAGGCGACACACGGTCGGATTTCGAACGTATTTTCTTTTCAAAATCAGAAAGTTCGTTTTTTTTGCGATCCGATGACGCCACCTTTGATTTTCGAAATTCGGCCGACAAAATATTTATGTTGCCGGGATATTCGTTTCTCTCCGGGAATATTCTTTTCTTGCATGCGCGTTTTTTTTTCTATTACATTTCTCGCACGATTCTCCCATCATTGATCAGAAAATCGTTTGTTTTTCAAAAAAAAATCCAACGTGTCGGATTTCTCAAATTTGATTGCCGCACGAAAATCGGCTGTTGCTGCCGCCCCACTAACGGTGTGAAATTCGTACGAAAATTCTTTTATACGATTTTTGAAAGAAAATTCTTTCGAAATTCGAACTGTGTATGGCCGCCTTTAAGCCTTCCAGCTCAGTTTCTCTCTGCCTTCGGCTTGGGCAACATCACAGAGACTTTCTCCTGCGTTAATGTTGAAGACTTGCTTGGCTGACGTCCTTCTGGCTCCTGATCCCGCTTGCAGTTCTACTGCGTTTATCTCTGGCTCTCTGACTTTGGCTCGGCTGATTATCCGGTTCCTGAACTCTGGCTATGTTTTGACTGCGCTTACTCTGTTTATCTTTTTATTATTATTATTAAACAAGTGCGATTTTCCTGATTCATGGTCTCTGACACACAGCAGAGGTCGCAGGTTCTGACCCGGGTCCTGACCCCTTCTCTACCTCAGCAATAAAACGACAAAATCCTTGTAAAGGGATTCATCTGTTGGCCTCAATGTGTCTGAGAGATTGTACAGTGTGTTCTGTCCCATCCGTCCTCAGGGAACGATCGGTCTGTCGGGAATCCTCGCTGTCACCAGGTGATCTTCTAGCAGAAATCATTTCCTTTCCTCTCATCTATAATTCATCGGCACATCTGCTGTGTGCCGCCACTTCTCAGATTTCTCTTCAGCTTCTTCATGTGTGAATTCAGCCAGCCAGAGGGGGACACGGTATAGGGAGGTGACATCTCCATAGCAGATCCTGGCTCATGTCACAATCGGGGTTTCCAGACATTATCCAGTGTGGGGGTCCGTGGGGGCATTTTAAAGTGTAGCTCCATCCACATCTAAGAGGCGGAGGTAAAGGTGAACATATCCCTTCCAGGTTCTGCACCACCACTGGGATGATTTCCTCTCACTTCCTGTTTCCCCCAGAGACAAAGACAATAAACATCCAATGGCAGAGTTGGCCTTCCTTGGCTTATGTGCTTGTTGGGGAGATTTGTCCTCATTTCCTCTCTTGTTGGTATTGTTGTCACTGGCACAGGAAGTGAAGAACAATTTCCTTAGTAGAGACACAGACAGCAAGGAAGATTTCCACATTCCACGAGAAAACACGACTGGAAATACACATTGAGGACTGAAAGCATGAGGATGATGGTGACAATGGTGGTGACAATGGTGGGGGTGGTGACAATGGTGGGGGTGGTGGTGATTATGATGGTGACAGTAGTGGTGGCGACAATGGTAGTGATGATGATGGTGATAATGATGACAATGCTGGTGGTGGTAAAGGTGACAATGATGATGATAGTGACGATGACAATGATGATGATGGTGATAACAATGGTGGTGGTAAAGGTGACAATGACAATGATGATGGTGGTGACAATGGTGGGGGTGGTGAAAATGATGGGGGTGGTGGTGACAATGATGAAGATAGTGATGATGATGACAATGGTGGGGGTGGTGACAATGGTGGGGGTGGTGACAATGGTGGGGGTGGTGGTGGTGACAATGATGATGATAGTGATGATGATTTCATGCTCCGGGCCCTCCAGGGATCTGGTCCTCCGTTCTCTGGGGTTGATATGGAAGGTTTTCCTCTTTCTGTTTGGGGAGGAGTTGGGAAGGACCTGGAACTCCGAGATTGAATTGTGCGTTGGATCTCTTTATTGCTGAATTTACTTTTCTATGGCTACAAAAGCCAAAACGCGTTAGCATCTACTGTAGTGTGCTTTTACATATGTAGCCAATAAAAGAGAGAGAGAGAAATTGTTTGTGGGAATTGTATTTGTGGAACTGCCAACATCCTTAAAGGGTTAGTAAATTACATTTTTTTCATTTTAAATAACAAACATGTTATACTTACCTCTACTATGCAGTTCGTTTTGCACAGAGTGGCCCCGATCCTCCTCTTCTGGGGTCCCTCGGCTCTTGTCTCTGGTTCTCCCCGCAAGCAGGGCTGGACTGGGACAGAAATTTGGCCCTGGACTTCATTCAGACTGGCCCACTTTGACAGGTCTCTCCCATGGCACCCCCCTGGCAACCCAAGCCCCCTCTCCCCCTTCACTAGCCACTAGCCGTTCTACTTTATTACAGTAGAACGGCTGGTACTGGTAAGCAGTACCAGTGGGGAAGCTAGACATTAATTCACCCGGGGCAAAGAATCAGTTTGGTGCCCCTCTTATGGGACAAGATTAGGCAGAAGTGAGAAACTCCCAGGCCATAGCTGTTGAATCAGCTGTCTGTCCCCTCCCCCCATGCTCCTCTGTCGTCCCCCCTGCTCCTCTCCTTGCTTCTTTGTTCCCCCCCAGGTGAGCACTGCAGGGAGGGAGAGACAGAGGAGTGGAGGGGGGCGGCAGTCCCTTGTCACTGAAGCCGGCCCACTGAGCCATCGGCCCACCGGGAAACTCCCTGTAGTCCCAATGGCCAGTCCATCCCTGCCCGCAAGTACTGACCACAGTCATGAGAGCTCGCATGGTGATGAGTCCTTGCGGGCACGCTCCTTGCGGGCACGCTCCCGTGATACAGCGAGCAGCCATAGCCGCTCACTGTATCACTGTACCCCTGGGCGCACCGCGTCACTGGATGTGATTGACAGCAGCGCCAGCCAATGGCTGCGCTGCTCTCAATCCATCCGCTCTAGCCAATCAGCGGCCAGGCTGAGCGGCGAAGAGGATCTCGGGACCGAGCGCGGGACTTTCGAGGGGTCAGGTAAGTAAAACAGGGGCTCGGGGGGGGGGGCGGCATCATCAGATGTTTTTTCACCTTAATGCATAGATTGCATTAAGGTGAAAAAACATTTTCCTTTACAACTCCTTTGAAGCATAAAGAAAGGAAACATGCAGCAAGTGCATCTGCCCCCCCCCCACCCCCTTGGACTTTTAAGGCAGGTAATAGATACTTTGTTGTATATGATGTACTTGCTGCGAATTTCCCTTCTTTATGTAGCCAAGAAAGAGAATTCCGATTGGCCGGTTTTCATCTAATTGGTACCCTATATAAGGATTAGTACATCGGGGGGCCATTTCTGTCCATCCCTCAGTCCAGGCCGAATCCACATGTAGCAGCGAGATTAGAAACAAGTAAGGCCGGGTACACACGAACAAACATGTATGGTGAAAGCGGTCCGTCGGACCGTTTTCACCGTACATGTCTGCCAGAGGGCTTCTGTACGATGGTTGTACACACCATCGTACAGAAGTCCGTGCGTAAACAATACGCGGGGCGTGTCCGCGGTGTCGCCGCATCGACGACGCGGTGTCGCCGCGACAATGACGCAGCGACGTGGGCGGCCCGCCTTTAAAATGCTTCCACGCATGCGTCAAAGTCATTCGACGCATGCGAGGGACGGCGGGCGCCTGGACATGTACGGTAGGTCTGTACTGACGACCGTACATGTCCGAGCGGGCAGGATTCCAGCGGACGGTTTTAAAACACGTCCAGGAATATTTGTCCGCTGGGAAAAGGCCCGGCGGGCAAATGTTTGCTGGAATTTGGCCCGCTCGCGCCCACACACGACCGAACATGTCTGCTGAAACTGGCCCGCGGACCAGTTTCAGCAGACATGTTTGGTCGTGAGTATGGGGCCTAACAATTCGTTTCTATGAAAATGTTGTATTTATTTAATGTATCACAATATCAAAGAAGTACGTAGGCCTAGATACACAGGAGTCGTAAAAAGCAATTCTGGCCGTGACATAAAAATCAGGAAAAATACACGTGAACTAAAAATTGTAAAAACAATTTCACATGATACCCCTACGCGTTTCGAACAGTTTGGTCAATGGTCTTCTTCAGGGAAATTTATTCTATGTGAAAAAGAAGATTATTTTTAGATTATACTGCCAATAAATACATTTCACAAGTTCGTTGCTTTTACAATTTGAGTTCACGTGTATTTTTCCTGATTTTTATGTCACGGCCAGAATTGCTTTTCACGACTCCTGTGTATCTAGGTGTCATAGACCTTGGAGTGCTGGAGTGTTTCTACTTGAAATTCTAATTCATGTATTTCAGAAGATGGGACATTACTGACAGTTCATTGCAGAAGATACTGGACACATTACAAGTGGGTTATTTTGTCCTGACTAGGTCAATAGGACAATGACCCTTCAATGCTTAGCTCAGTCTATTGAAATGCTAAGTGGAGCCGGCTTGTGAAATACCTTGTTATTGTGTTCTGCAGGTGAATAGCTGTTGTCAGAGACGGGACGTCTCTGGGAGATAATTACCTCCACTAAATGACTTTTAGAATGTGATTAAAGTTCATTGTATGTGTGGGGAATTGCAGACGAGACGCCTAGTCACCTCGTCAGGCTAAATGATAGATAATTGGCTCATGTTAATTATTCTGATTGCTTCATTGTTCTTTGATTGATGATTAGCTTGTAAACTGTATATAACCAGCAGAATGCTGCCATTAAAGTGTGTCCTGTTTGAACTTACATACAGCCTGCCTGGTGTGTGTTCTTAATGGGTTCGAACAGCACATAGCTGTAGTTCGGATCCCGGAACCTTGGATGACTGGACCATCAGACGTTGCAATCAGCAATCTGATCCAATAGAAGCAGAGGAGTGTCGGGAGAGCAGAACCGAGCGATCAAAGGGTCTCGTCACACTAGGCCTACGTACTTTTTTGATATTGTGATACATTAAATAAATACAACATTTTTATAGAAATAAATTGTTACTTGTTTCTAATACAATCTCGCCCCTTGAGGGATCTTCCATTCAATTCTACGAATCGGGGTGCAGCACCAACAACTCGTACATATGTGTTATCTATTCTGAGTCCACATGTAGCGCCCTCCTAGCTGGGCTGCTTGATCAATGTCGTTATTGTCTTCTGCTGTAATCACAGGAGCAGCGATTGTTTGCTTCGGTCTGCTCGGAGCTTCACAGGCCGATCATTTGATTGCTTCTCCTGCCTCTAGAGGAAGTTTCTAGAACTTAGGATGTGAGGATTCAAATGTCCAGTGTGAATATTCAGCAGGACGTAGCCAATCAGTGGGGGGGGGGGGATGTGCCCAAATGGAGCTAGAGCTAGGTGGCTGTTAAAAAGTGTAGAGCCTGTGAATAAAAATGCCCCCCCTCTCACCCCCCCCCCCCACACACACATGGGGATGGATCTGCTTACACAAGGTAGGGAGGACTGCTTGTCCCCCCCCCAGACGTCTCTGCTGGAGGTTCCATCTCTGGACTGATCACTGCCCGGACCTGTGAATGAAGCCGGACTCCAGTGTGCCGGGTCTTGTGGTCTCCAGCTGAAGGAATCTAAACTACTTTAGCCTTTTACTGCTCCATGTGTCCAGCAATCCTCAGCTGGGGGAGAATGACTGCATTGCGGCTGACTAGAGACAGGGAAGAGTCCTCTGCAGTTTGTGCATCGAGCAGTTTGGAGGTTCCCATCCCCCATTGTCCCCCCCATTGTCCCCTTCAGAACGCCCCCCCCCCAGGGACTGTTCATTGAGTAGATGAGATGCTGCTGTGTGCCTGGCTGCCCTGTGTACATCTACCATGGCTCCTCCGGGGGCAGCACTACACATATATTGGTGGAATGTAATGGATCTGATTATTCAGAGACTGGAAATTAGACTTGTCAGTTCTGCTTCTCCTGTAATTCCACTAACTGCCGAATTCCACAAGGTGATCACTGAGATAGATCCGATGTATTCTCTGACAATCACATCGAAGGAACTGACGGCAGCGAGGGAGGAAACAGCTCACTAATTAGAACATCCGACGCAGAAATACAGAGAGAATAAAAGTCATTGTGTTATCCTGACACCTTCACTGATGAGCCCAACCAGAGGGGCACACACCTTCTCCAATCACTCCAATCGCTAGAAATCTTCTCCCTTTGTGAAGATGGTGGAAAATTTCACAAGTGACCCAATCAGGTTTTTATTCAGCAGGAATGCGGTAGAAAGCAGTGCCGGCACCTCTAGGATTAAATGTATGTATTGGCAATGGGTACTGGGGTGTGCTAGAGGGTCTATTGATTCTGGTTGCTGTAGGATCTATTGTTACTGGAAGGATCCAGAACTATTGTTGCTGGGAACCATCTACTGTTGAGGGAGGAGTCTATTGCTGGTGGCTGCTGGAGGGTCTATTGCTGCTAGACTGGATCTATTGTAGCTGGGGGAGGATTTTGTGTTGTGAGGGGTCTGTTGCTGGAGGATCTATTGTTGATGGGGGAAGGGGGATCAATTGTGGTTATGGGAACTACTGTTGCTGGCTGCAGGGGATATATTTTACTGCTTTTCTTGCTATCACTAACCAATTCCATACGAGCTACTTCACCATAAAATGATACTTGCTTCTGTATTTTCTGAAAGGGGCAGAACTGGGAGGTGGGTACGGGATCAAAGCAAGGGATGGTGGGTAGGAGGTGTAACGGACCTATGCATGCTGCCGGGACATCGATAATCTTCATGCAGGAAGGACTACAAGGAACTGCATGGCTTGTCACAATTGGATGTACCACATTGTATTCTGAGCTCAAAGGGTTAATTGGACAAGTCTCTTTCACTGCTGAATGCTAATGTACCCTTTGCATAGCTAATGAACTCTCTTTTGTGTAGGTAACAGCCCCCTGTGAGGTGTATGCTGATGGGGATTATGTGTGAGTGATAATTGTTTTAAAGGTTAATTGAATTCTATTGTCTGATCAAGCTAAGTTTAGGAGCCAAAACGGCTAGCGACTGATTGGCTCAAGGGAATGTCATTATTTCAAAGTATGTGTATTGAAGCCCCCCCTGGGTGGGGGGGGGGAGTGTCATTTGTTTCTGTACAGTTTGTAACCAGATATAAGGAGGAAAAATGTGGCATTAAAGTTCAGTCCTGCTTGACTCTGCAAACGTAGCCCGTCTCGTTTCTTGAAAGGGAGTTTGATGGGATATACCGGCGGTACCTGCATATCGCAGCTTGCCAGGGAAAAGGACGTCTCCAACGGCTGAGACCCTCACACTACATGGGTAGCCGTTACATTGGTTGGCAGCAGTGGGATGGTCCTTTTATCCAAAGAGAAAGTGCTGAATGGAGTCGCAGTACGCCAGGCTGAAAAGATCCACACTAAAAGATCTATTGGAGAGTCGTGGTAGGAGCGCCAGCAACAGACCACGGAGGGAGCTGATAGCTGACCTGCTGGAGCTGGACGAAATGGATGGATCCATGGAAGGAACGGAGCCCCTTGCACCGGTCAGCAAAGAAGATGTAATTACTGGGATTGTACAGCGGAGATTATCCTTGTATCCAGAAACGTCCGTGGAACTAATAAACCAGCTGTTCCGGGAAGCAAGGGAAGAGATACAAACGAAGAGGGGACAAGAACTGGAACTGGTAAGAGCGAGACAGCCCATTACACCTGCAGTTCCTACCCCCCCACCTGCTGCTACAGGAAAGAAAATACCGTTCACTGCATTTATAGCTTTTGTAGAAAGTGAGGAGGAAATCGATGGATATTTGGCGGACTTTGAGAGGCAGTGCTCACTACACTAGGTACCACCAGACCAATGGGTCACTATTTTGTCGGGGAAATTGTCGGGCAAAGCCAATGAAGCCTTTCGGGCTCTCGCTCCAGAGGATATTTTACAATACCAGCAAGTTAAAAAGGCGCTGCTAACCCGATACGCCGTAACGCCAGAAGCCTACCGCCGGCGCTTCCGGGAGTCCAAGAAGATGGCTGTGGACTCCCACATGGAATGGGCCAACCAGTTACAAAGGGTGGCATCCCTTTGGGTCCAAGGGTGCAAGGCCAACACCGGGGAGGAAGTATTACAGCTGTTCCTAATGGAACATTTCTTCCAAGACCTGGCCGCAGACATACAAGACTGGGTACGAGATCGCCGTCCCGCTAACTTAAACGAGGCGGCTCGGCTAGCAGATGAGTACGCGGAGACAAGGAAAGTAAGCCAGGGTACTATGCGGCTGGCTCAGAAGGTAGAACCGCGTACTCCAACCGTCACCCCACGCCCAGAGTTTCGGGCTCCAGTCCCACCACGTCCTCAGGGGCCTAGCAACTACCCCCGGGATTCGCCTAGGGTGAAGTGCCATCACTGCAGCGACACGGGACATATTGCTCGTTATTGCCCTTTGAGAGCTACAAATAACAATTAGAGACGCACAATGTAACGGCTACCCACTGGTGTGAGGGTCTCAGCCGTTGGAGACGTCCTTTTCCCTGGCAAGCTGCGATATGCAAGTACCGCCGGTATATCCCATCGAACGCCCTTCCAAGAAACGAGACGGGCTACGTTTGAAGGGTCAAGAAGACTGACTTTATTTGGCATATTTCACCTGCTTATATCTGCTTACAACTGTTACAAGAACAATGACAGTTTCCGCCCCCCCCTTCACCCAGTATGGGGCTTCAACACAGACCCCCTGAAACAATGACATCTCCTTGAATTAATCACTTGACCAGTCTCTAGACGCTTCGGGGCCGCAAACCACTTAACATTTTCTGGCCAGGCACATTCCTTTCTCAATAGAATTCAATTAACCTTTAAAACAATTATCACTCACACATAATCCCCATCAGCATACACCTCACAGGGGGGCTGTTACCTACACAAAAGAGAGTTCATTAGCAATGCGAAGGTAACATTAGCATTCAGCAATGAAAGAGACTTGTCCAATTAACCCTTTGAGCTCAGAATACAATGTGGTACCTCCAATTGTGACAAGCCATGCAGTTCCTTGTAGTCCTCCCTGCATGAAGACTATAACTGTCCCGGCAGCATGCATATGTCCGTTACACCCAACACAGAGGTCACTTCATCACGTCCCTCTGCGGCCCACTGCCTGGAGACCGAGGGGGGCCCTGAGGAATGTCTGGGAATTTGGTATGAGGCAGACCCAATACAAGCGGCCTCTCCGGATAACCGTCAGCATCACCGTCAGGAGGTACGAGTGAATGGACAAGTAGCACAAGGCCTAAGAGATCCCGGGACTACTATCACTCTAATTCAAAAACATCTGGTAAAGCCAGAGAACGTGTCCACTCGCACAGTTGCCGTCCGGGTCGCAGGGGGTGCTGTATTTCGCGTACCCACCGCCCGGGTGCACTTAGACTGGGGAGCCGGGTCAGGAAAGACCACAGTTGGTATCATAGACAACCTACCTGCCGAGGTGGTGCTGGGCAACGACATTGGCCCTCTGACTTCGGCTTATTTACCTACACCTGCTGCTGCTTGTCCCGTGACCACCCGCGTTGCTGGAATCAACCCGCTTGCTGCTGAGAACCGGGTAAGACTACCTTCCCCGACATGTACTGTAGATCCGGCACAATATCACAGTCTAAAATGGGAATGTGACAAGTTGGCCAGTGAGAAATCAGAGATGCAACGACACTATGTCATGTATTATGAGATGTCCCGTGGCTTGAACATTGAAATGCACAAACAGGCGGAAATTGTCAAAAGATTAAATGGGATTTGCATCCAGGTGGTGCCGTATCTGTCCCAAGAGCATCAGCAACAGGTTTTGGGAGCCATTGAGAGAGCAAAGCAAGTGACTGTTCCAGAATTGAATTCTATAATTCACCGTCACCATCAGCTACCGACCTGGTAAGCCAATGGGAATGCCGACGGACTGTCCAGGCAAACGGAACTTTTACCCTAACAGCAGACCGGACATCCCCAAGTTGATCCGAAAAGGATCAATCCGGGTCTGCCAGGGTGTTCCACAAAAGGGGAGTAGTGTAACGGACCTATGCATGCTGCCGCGATAATCTTCATGCAGGGAGGACTACAAGGAACTGCATGGCTTGTTACAATTGGATGTACCACATTGTATTCTGAGCTCAAAGGGTTAATTGGACAAGTCTCTTTTACTGCTGAATGCTAATGTACCCTTTGCATAGCTAATGAACTCTCTTTTGTGTAGGTAACAGCCCCCTGTGAGGTGTATGCTGATGGGGATTATGTGTGAGTGATAATTGTTTTAAAGGTTAATTGAATTCTATTGTCTGATCAAGCTAAGTAGGAGCCAAAACGTCTAGCGACTAATTGGCTCAAGGGAATGTCATTATTTCAAAGTATGTGTATTGAAGCCCCCCCTGGGTGGGGGGGGGGGAGTGTCATTTGTTTCTGTACAGGTTGTAACCAGATATAAGGAGGTAAAATGTGGCATTAAAAGTCAGTCCTGCTTGACTCTGCAAACGTAGCCCGTCTCGTTTCTTGAAAAGGCGTTCGATGGGATATACCGGCGGTACCTGCATATCGCAGCTTGCCAGGGAAAAGGACGTCTCCAACGGCTGAGACCCTCTCACCAGTGGGTAGCCGTTACAGGAGGCGGAGACAAGGAGTGGCTCGGGGGGGGGGGAGTACCTGCACCTATTGTCTGTGGAAAAAAAGCCCTGACCCAACAATCCCACACACCACATAATGGCCTCCCGGGGCACATCAGGAGCCCCCTTTGGTTGGGTCTGGAGGAGGGAGCTGAGGCCTTCACAGGCTGATATCGCAGGATTCCGTCATACACATCAATAGTGCAGCCGCAAGTCGTCTCACTTCGGTGGGAGTGACATTACTTTGTCCTTGTGGCTCTTCACCCCTCACCCGCTCTATTCATCTGACAAAGCCGGAGATTGGCAGAACGAGGCTCTGCTATGAAAATTTGATGCGGCTTTCTTAGAGGATCATCCTCATCCCTCTTCAATGTGTCTTTTCACTAATCAGCTTGGAAAGGAGCGGAATCCTCCATTGTGGAAGCTCAGACTTGGGTCTTCTTCATATAGTATGTGTGGTCACCCCACTGAGATCACAAAAAGTCATTCCTGGCACTTGTTCCTCATCATAGTTCATTTCAGGAACATTCCTGCCTTATATCTTAATCTCCCATCAGCACCCTGATGTGTGACCCCTGAGGACCCCGATGCCAGGCCCGGAGGTCTCAGGAGTTTTCAGGGGGGATCAGGAGGTCTCAGGGGGCTCAGGAGGTCTTGTGGTGTCTCATGGGTGCTCAGGAGGTCTCAGGGGGTCTCAGGAGGTCTTGGGGTGTCTCATGGGTGCTCAGGAGGTCTCAGGGGGGCTCAGGAGGTCTCAGGAGGTCTCAGGTCTCAGGAGGTCTCAGGGGGGCTCAGGAGGTTTCAGGGGTCTCAGTCATTCCTCAGTAAAGGGTTGGCATCAGTCCAGAGCTCACAGGATTTGCTTTCCATGTAAACTTTCCAAAGTTGTGAGAACTTTTACATTTGTCTTTAATTAGAGAAGCTGCGATTTAATTATAGATAAAAGAAAGATTCAGATGGGGGAGGGGTATGGATTTCCCGTCTCCAAGTTATAGGAGGCCAACCACAAAATGATGAGCGTCTTCATCCCGCTGATAACAAAGGATTACTTTGCGAACTCATGAACGGAAATAATCCATTTCCTGGACTATTTTCTCTGTATAATAAAAGTGTCATTATGAGGGGGTGGAAAGGAGTGCAGGAGGGAAGCTTGGGGGAAGAGACGAGCACAGAAGGGGAGCTTGGGGGAGAGATGAGCACAAAAGGGAAGCTCGGGGGAGAGGTGAGCACAGAAGGGGAGCTCGAGGGAGAGATGAGCACAGAAGGGGAGCTCGAGGGAGAGATGAGCACAGAAGGGGAGCTCGGGGGAGAGATGAGCACAGAAGGGGAGCTCGGGGGAGAGGTGAGCACAAAAGGGAAGCTCGGGGGAGAGGTGAGCACAGAAGGGGAGCTCGGGGAGAGGTGAGCACAGAAGGGGAGCTCGGGGGGAGGTGAGCACAGAAGGGGAGCTCGGGGGAGAGATGAGCACAGAAGGGGAGCTCGGGGGAGAGACGAGCACAGAAGGGGAGCTCGGGGGAGAGATGAGCACAAAAGGGAAGCTCGGGGGAGAGGTGAGCACAGAAGGGGAGCTTGGGGGAGAGGTGAGCACAGAACGGGAGTTCAGGGGAGAGATTAGCACAGAAGGGGAGTTCAGGGGAGAGATTAGCACAGAAGGGGAGTTCAGGGGAGAGATGAGCACAGAAGGGAAGCTCCGGGAAGAGATGAGCACACTCAGCACAGAAGGGGAGTTCAGGGGAGAGATGAGCACAGAAGGGAAGCTCTGGGAAGAGATGAGCCATGTGTAGATGTAGGAGGATGAGCAGATTGAGAGGAACTTGCTGTACCGTGTTTCCTCCTACATACAAGAAAACATCTGAGTTGGTCCATAAGAGGAATGTAGGAATAAATGATAATTGGCTAAATATAGAGGCAGAAATAAGAATTGGGGGTTCGCATTTCTCCATTGGGGGAAAAGTCCCAGAAGGAAATATGACAATGTAGGATACGGGTCGACTCCTGCTGGAGCTCCTGCTATTGTGAGAAGGTGTCCTGTGTTTATACTTATGAAAATGTATCATCTACTGTGTGAAGCTCGGTGACAACAAGTCTGACCTGTAGTGACATCCTGATTTATCACAACAATGCCCAGGAGGGCACAGAGTCACATCGGCTGCTTTAAGGGATTGGTTAATTAGCTCATGTAAATTTATGTTTCTGGTTACAGGTGTATTGTTAGAGTAATATGAGCAGGAGGGGGGAACTTCCTCTTCTACTGTATATAAGACTTGTATTGTGCTTCTAATAAACAGTCCATGTTCAGCAATCACACGAGTATCGTCTTGTTTGTAGTTGTCAGCGGTTGGAATATCTGATTTCTACATTCAGGTTGGAGGAAGCGGTATATGAGGAAAGCACTCAAGCGGAGTGTGGGATGTTTCGTTACACTTTCCATAAAGAATTGGTTAGTGGTGGGCGGTGGAGTATAGGACGCCATATTGTCCACCGACATTCAGAGAGTGACTGTGATCTGGAAGAGAAGCTTTAGGGATCTGGAAGAGAAGCTCCAGGAATCTAGAAGAGAAGCTCCAGTGATCTAGAAGAGAAGCTCCAGAGACCTGGAAGGGAAGCTCCAGAGATATGGAAGAGAGGCTCCAGGGATCTGGAAGAGAAGCTCTGGGGATCAGGAAGAGAAGCTCCGGGAATCTGGAACAGAAGCTCCGGGGATCTGGAGGAGAAGCTCCGGGGATCTGGAAGCGAAGCTTCAGGGATCTGGAAGTGAAGCTCCGGGGATCTAGAAGAGAAGCTCCAGGGATCTAGAAGAGAAGCTCCAGTGATCTAGAAGAGAAGTGTAACAGGAGTGACTTTTGGGCACAGATTGAACCAGGAAATGGGGTGGCAAGTGAATCATAATCCATGTTTGCAGGATGTCTTGAGATATCACAAGTTGTTGGCTATTCAATGTGGGGACATTCTTGTGAAAGGTGTTAATTGCATAGACTCCTAGAGATTTCATTGTCCCTTGTGTAAAGGTGTTAATCCCAGGTCTGCTCCCAGACCTCTAATTATGTATGCTAAATACTGTTTATGTGTGGAATGTACTTGTCGGAGACAGAACGTCTGTCTAGGGATGTGGATTGGGAAGAGATCATTGTGTGATGGTGTTTTGTTTGAGTTCTGTTAATGAAAGAAGGTGATTGAAGCCCCCCCACGGTGTGATGTGTGGGTGGGGACAGTTTGATTGTTCATGTGCCTTGAAAACTGTATAAAATCTCAGAGTGAACCATTAAAGTTGTCTACTTGACCCTTCAAAACATAGCCCCGTCTCGTTCTTGAAAGGGCATTCTATGGGACTATTATTCTGCTATTTTTACAGCTGAACCTGACTCTCTCTCTGGATTTTGTGGATGGGATTATACCGGCTTTACTTGCATACAGCAACTTGCCAGGGAAAAGGACGTCTCCAACGGCTGATACCCTCTCACTACTTGGGTAGCCGTTACAAGAAGCTCCAGTGATCTAAAAGAGAAGCTCCAGGAATCTGGAGGAGAAGCTCCGGGGATCTTGAAGAGAAGCTCTGGGGATCTGGAAGTGAAGCTCCGGGGATCTGGAAGAGAAGCTCCTGGGATCTGAAAGAGAAGCTCTGGGGATCAGGAAGAGAAGCTCCGGGGATCAGGAAGAGAAGCTCAGTGGATCAGGAAGAGAAGCTCCAGGAATCTGGAGGAGAAGCTCCGGGGATCTGGAAGTGAAGCTCCAGGGATCTAGAAGAGAAGCTCCAGTGATCTAGAAGAGAAGCTCCAGAGACCTGGAAGAGAAGCTCCAGGGATCTAGAAGAGAAGCTCCAGAAATCTAGAAGAGAAGCTCCAGTGATCTAGAAGAGAAGCTCCAGAGACCTGGAAGAGAAGCTCCAGGGATCAGGGAGAGAAGCTCCAAAGATCTGGAAGAGAAGCTCCAGAGATCAGGAAGAGAAGCTCCGGGAATCTGGAACAGAAGCTCTGGGGATCTGTAAGAGAAGCTCCAAGGAATCTGGAGGAGAAGCTCCGGGGATCTGGAAGTAAAGCTCTGGGGATCTGGAAGTGAAGCTCCGGGGATCTGGAAGTGAAGCTCCGGGGATCTGGAAGTGAAGCTCCAGGGATCTAGAAGAGTAGCTCCAGTGATCTAGAAGAGAAGCTCCAGTGATCTAGAAGAGAAGCTCCAGTGATCTAGAAGAGAAGCTCCAGGAATCTGGAGGAGAACCCCCGGGGATCTGGAAGTGAAGCTCCAGGGATCTAGAATAGAAGCTCCCTGGTCTAGAAGAGAAGCTTCAGTAATCTGGAGGAGAAGCTCTGGGAAACTGGAAGTGAAGCTCCAGGGATCTAGAAGATAATCTCGAGGGGATCTAGAAGAGAAGCTCCAGGGATCTAGAAGAGAAGCTCCAGTGATCTAGAAGAGAAGCTCCAGAGACCTGGAAAAGAAGCTCCAGAGATCTTGAAGAGAAGCTCCAGGGATCTGGAACAGAAGCTCTGGGGATCTGGAAGAGAAGCTCCGGGGATCAGGAAGAGAAGCTCCAGGGATTTGGGAGAGAAGCTCCAGGGATCTGGAAGAGAAGCTCCAGGAATTTCCAGGGATCTGGGAGAGAAGCTCTGGGGATCTGGAAGAGAAGCTCTGGGGATTTGGGAGAAAAGCACCAGGGACCTGGAAGAGAAGCTCCAGAGATCTGGAAGAGAAGCTCCGGGGATCTGGGAGAGAAGCTCCGGGCATCTGGGAGAGAAGCTCCGGGGATCTGGAAGAGAAGCCCCTGGGATCTAGAAGAGAAGCTCCAGAGACCTGGAAGAGAAGCTCTGAGGATCTGGAAGAGAAGCTCCGGGGATCTGGGAGAGAAGCTCCGGGCATCTGGGAGAGAAGCTCTGGGGATCTGGGAGAGAAGCTCCAGGGATCTGGGAGAGGAGCTCCAGAGATCTGGGAGAGAAGCTTCGGGGATCTGGGAGGGAAGCTCCAGGGATCTGGGAGAGGAGCTCCAGAGATCTGGGAGAGAAGCTCCGGGGATCTGGGAGAGAAGCTCCGGGGATCTGGGAGAGAAGCTCCGGGGATCTGGAAGAGAAGCTCCCGAGATCTGGAAGAGAAGCTCCGGGGATCTGGGAGAGAAGCTCCAGAGATCTGGAAGAGAAGCTCCGGGGATCTGGCAGAGAAGCTCCGGGGATCTGGAAGAGAAGCTCCGGGGATCTGGGAGAGAAGCTCCAGGGATCTGGGAGAGAAGCTCCGGGGATCTGGGAGAGAAGCTCTGGGGATTTGGGAGAAAAGCTCCGGGGATCTGGGAGAGAAGCTCCAGGGATCTGGGAGAGGAGCTCCAGAGATCTGGGAGAGAAGCTCCGGGGATCTGGGAGAGAAGCTCCAGGGATCTAGAAGAGAAGCTCCAGGGATCTGGGAGAGAAGCTCCGGGGATCTAGAAGAGAAGCTCCGGGGATCTGGGAGAGAAGCTCCGGGGATCTAGAAGAGAAGCTCCGGGGATCTGGGAGAGAAGCTCCGGGGATCTAGAAGAGAAGCTCCGGGGATCTGGGAGAGAAGCTCCGGGGATCTAGAAGAGAAGCTCCGGGGATCTGGGAGAGAAGCTCCAGGGATCTGGGAGAGGAGCTCCAGAGATCTGGGAGAGAAGCTCCGGGGATCTGGGAGAGAAGCTCCAGGGATCTAGAAGAGAAGCTCCAGGGATCTGGGAGAGAAGCTCCGGGGATCTAGAAGAGAAGCTCCGGGGATCTGGGAGAGAAGCTCCGGGGATCTAGAAGAGAAGCTCCGGGGATCTGGGAGAGGAGCTCCAGAGATCTGGAAGAGAAGCTCTGGGGATCTAGAAGAGAAGCTCCGGGGATCTGGGAGAGGAGCTCCAGAGATCTGGAAGAGAAGCTCCGTGGATCTGGGAGAGAAGCTCCGGGATCTGGGAGAGAAGCTCCGGGGATCTGGGAGAGAAGCTCTGGGGATCTAGAAGAGAAGCTCCGGGGATCTAGGAGAGAAGCTCCGGGGGTTTTGG
Organism: Rana temporaria; assembly: GCF_905171775.1. NCBI lineage: Eukaryota > Metazoa > Chordata > Amphibia > Anura > Ranidae > Rana > Rana temporaria. The sequence continues at coordinate 223,934,842 of NC_053494.1, read as the reverse complement.
AGATGGAGGTGAAGGCAGAACAACGCACACCATCTAGGAGGAACAAATTGTGTCAGTCCTCACCGGGCTCCGCGGTAATGAGCCGCGCCGGGGACTGTGACGGATCTCCGTGTAGTTGGAAGGTTCGGCTCCCTCTTGTCATGTCATTTATTACCGGTCTCTATTCTGGGATGGGGTCACGATGGCGTCACTCCCAGCAAAACTAGGGTAATGGCATAACAGGGGACACATCGGGAGGAACATTATTATCTATGAATCTCCTCCTGTATATCATTTATCTCTCTGTTATCTATATATATCTACAGTATGAGACAAAAGTAAGTACACCCCTCAGTGACATTTGTGTAAATCTTTTCATGTGACAACACTGGAGAAATGACACTTTGCTACAATGTAAAGTAGTTCTAATGAAGCTGAGGGTGAAGGTGATGGACGGCCAAGCATGTCTCCAGACCTAAACCCTACTGATCATCTGTGGGGTGAAGGGGGAGGAGCGCAAGGTGATGTCATCATGGGGGAGGGGAAGAGGACTCCGGTGACAACCTGTGATGTCATCATGGGGGAGGGGAAGAGGACTCCAGTGACAACCTGTGAAGCTCTGGTGACCTCCATGCCCAAATGGGTTAAAAATAATGGCGGCCACACAAACTATTGACACTTTGGGGACCAATTTGGAGATTTTCACTTAGGGGGTGTACTGACTTCTGTTGCCAGTGGTTTAGACATTAATGGCTTTGTGTTGAGTTATTTGTTATACAAGCTGTACACAACCCCTCCCCCCCGTGTAAACCCCCCCCCCCTGTACACTCACTACACAACATTGTAGATACAAAGTGTCATTTCTTCAGTGTTGTCACATGAAAAGATACAAGAAATGTGAGGGGTGTACTTACTTTTGTCAGATCCTGTCTGTTATCTATGGCTGGTCTAATACTTTTTTTTACTACTCCTACTACTACTATGTACTCTCAAAGTACCTGAGCTATATTGCCTCTCATACGCAATTAATACTTGTTACTACTAATACTATATGTACTCTCAAAGTACCTAAACTATGTTGCCTCTCATACACAATTAAAGGGTCACGAAAGGAATTTTTTTTAGCTGAAATTACTGTTTACAGGGTATAGAGACACAATAGTTAACTGATTCCTTTTAAAAATGATTAAAAATAGATAAAAACCAATCATATAATGTACCTGTAGTTTAATTTTAGTTGTTTCCTGGTTCTCTGATGTACAGAGAGCCAATAGAGGGCAGTGATACTTTGTCTAAAACTCCTCAGCACCAATCCAGTTTCGTTGTACACAAAGTAATCACACCTCCTTGATTAGTCACCACAGAGAGAACTCTCCCAGTACTGTGGTGATCAGGAAACAGACAACCAGGAAGTGTCCAGAACAGAGAAGGATTACAGCAACATCAAAGCAAAAACGAGCAATGAGGTTATGAAACCAGGACTGCAGTACGGTAAAGGAAGCTATTTAGCTAAAAAAAATTCCTTTAGTGACCCTTTTATACTTGTTATTACTAATACTATATGTACTCTCAAAGTACCTGAGCTATATTGCCTCTTATATGCAATTAATACATGTTACTACAAATACAATTTACTACGTGCTTGACAGAAGTATAAAATACTTATAGGCCTCATCCTAATTGTTGAACATGTTCGCTCTAACTTCTCTATGCTAGGGGTTGATGCTATTTCATAGCAACTCCCCTAGTGGCCTAAATGCATCTCTACATGCAAAGGTTGATATGATGTAGAGAACCCCCGAACTCCTGTTGCTAGGAGTGACGCCCGGGGTCCCTTACTGATAATCGCCTGCATGTGGTGGTGTATTGGGATATTGATCTTGAACTAATATTAAACGCTAAGCCTTGGTCGCATGTTGTAATGCGTCCATGCTTAGTAGCTCAACGCCTTTCTTTATGTGACACAGAGATGATGTAGAGATCCCCCAAACTCCTGTTGTGAGGAGTGACGCCTGGGGCCCAATATAGAGAATCGCATTGAATTCCTTGCTAAGCGCAGTTGTGGTTCACGCCGTTCACCAGTGCTGTCACAATGCCTAATGTACCTCCAGCCACAGAATACAAAGTTGTTTGCTGTCAGGTGAACGCCTGTCGGCTAATTTTTGGGGCCTGTAATGGCGACACTTACTTCTGTATCCGGTATTTCACCTAATACTTCTGCTAGGTCAGTGTCCATGTTGTGCGGAGCGAGTAAGAATTGTGTGGCTGAAAATATGACCTGAAGGTTTTCAATGTTCGCCTGCCATTAAAGTCAATGGGGCCCGCTGTGAACTTGCGGTTCGTGGACATTTGCGAATGTTCGTGGTTAGCGCTCGCAAACCGTCCCGTCGGATGTTCATCTATCACTAGTTCTCTGGTACGGTGTAGACTTGTCTGCAGAGCTTACTCTTCACATTACCAACCAGACTGAGTTCTCTTCCCCGACCCCCATCACGACCTTCATCTCCGAAACACTTCTTCTAATCAATGACACCACCTACTCACCCCTCCCATCGTATCTCTGATTTCACTACTCCCTCCTCATTGGCCAACCTTTTCACATACCACACCCCCTTCATTCAGTCATAAATGCTGTCATGAGACTCCTCCCTCTTACCAACCACTCAATGTCCTCCACCAATCCCTCCACTGGCCTCCATTCAGTGTCCTCCACCCCTCTCTACCAATCCCTCCACTGGTCTCCATTCAGTGTACTCCACCCCTCTCTACCAATCCCTCCACTGGTCTCCATTCAGTGTACTCCACCCCTCTCTACCAATCCCTCCACTGACCTCCATTCAGTGTCCTCCACCCCTCTCTACCAATCCCTCCACTGACCTCCATTCATTGTCCTCCACCCCTCTCTACCAATCCCTCCACTGGTCTCCATTCAGTGTCCTCCTCCCCTCTCTACCAATCCCTCCACTGACCTCTATTCAGTGTCCTCCACCCCTCTCTACCAATCCCTCCACTGACCTCCATTCAGTGTCCTCCACCCCTCTCTACCAATCCCTCCACTGGTCTCCATTCAGTGTCCTCCACCCCTCTCTACCAATCCCTCCACTGACCTCCATTCAGTGTCCTCCACCAATCCCTCCACTGGTCTCCATTCAGTGTACTCCACCCCTCTCTACCAATCCCTCCACTGGTCTCCATTCAGTGTACTCCACCCCTCTCTACCAATCCCTCCACTGACCTCCATTCAGTGTCCTCCACCCCTCTCCACCAATCCCTCCACTGGTCTCCATTCAGTGTCCTCCACCCCTCTCTACCAATCCCTCCACTGACCTCCATTCAGTGTCCTCCACCCCTCTCTACCAATCCCTCCACTGACCTCCATTCAGTGTCCTCCACCCCTCTCCACCAATCCCTCCACTGGTCTCCATTCAGTGTCCTCCACCCCTCTCTACCAATCCCTCCACTGACCTCCATTCAGTGTCCTCCACCCCTCTCTACCAATCCCTCCACTGACCTCCATTCAGTGTCCTCCACCCCTCTCTACCAATCCCTCCACTGGTCTCCATTCAGTGTCCTCCACCCCTCTCTACCAATCCCTCCACTGGTCTCCATTCAGTGTCCTCCACCCCTCTCTACCAATCCCTCCACTGGTCTCCATTCAGTGTCCTCCACCCCTCTCTACCAATCCCTCCACTGACCTCCATTCAGTGTCCTCCACCCCTCTCTACCAATCCCTCCACTGACCTCCATTCAGTGTCCTCCACCCCTCTCTACCAATCCCTCCACTGTCAGCATTGTATGATTACGGTTATTACGGACAATCTGGCGGATTGCGATATTCGGAGGGCGGTCTCCCCCACAGTGGTGCTCAGACACGTCTAAGAAAACATAATTTAATATCGATGTATTCATATATACAAGTGAGAAATTTACATTGGAAATAGAGCGTCAGATCGTTTGTATTTTAAGACAAATAAAACATTTCTCTTGTAAAATGAGAATCCGCAATCACAATCGTAACGGATAATTCAGTTCTCAGTGGAGCTTCCAGTACAGCTTGAAAAATAGAATTCTCCCCCCGAGCCGGAAGGACGCTCTTTGTTCTGTAGACATAGAAATGTTTTGACATTGCAAAAATTCACTTCCAAAAAGTGCTTTTCCGGAGATCGGGCATCGCGTGCCATGTGGCTCCACCCACAATCCTCTGCCAGGAGAAAATCCACCATCCAGGAAATTGCACTTGTTCAGGAAAAGTTGTCGGATGAGAGCTTTGGATGAGATCTGCTCTTGAAATGAAAGGTTAGTACAACGTCTTGGAGGAGGAACAAAATAAAACATGCACTACACTAATCGTATCCAAAACTGCCAATCCGGAATCGGAAATCCTTCGGAGGGCATCCGCAGGTTGGGATTTCCAGTGTGCTGATGTCAGACAGTCCCCACCCCCGAGGGCCTCTGGTGTCAGACAGTTCCTGCCCCTGAGGGCCGCTGAGGATATAGAAAATGTCTCATCTGCCCTTCATTCATCTTCTTCCACTTCCTGCAGTACCGCCTGCACATCCACCTGGGAACATTCACCAAAGAATCGCAGTAGTGTGCTGTAAAGGTGGAAGCGGCTCTTCTCTGATGAAATCATGTGGCCTTCATCCGGATAGATCTACAGGAAGAGAAAACAGATGTGAGGAAACTTCTGGAAACATTTTGCCACCTCCTAATGACCCCAGGCTAAGTCACCTGGCTTAGGGGTACAGGCAGTACTACTGTACTGGGCACAGCCCCACTGGGTGAATTGGGGGGCCTGGGCCATGTAGGGGCGCTTGGAGGACCGTGCTGCGAGGGAGAGGGAGGACCGTGCTGGGAAGGAGAGGGAGGACCATGCTGCGAGGGAGAGGGAGGACCGTGCTGGGAAGGAGATGGAGGACCGCACTGCGAAGGAGAGGGAGGACTGTGCTGCGAGGGAGAGGGAGGACCGTGCTGGGAAGGAGACTGGACCACGCTGGAAAGGAGAGGGAGGACCGTGCTGCGAGGGAGAGGGAGGACCGCGCTGGAAAGGAGAAGGAGGACCGTGCTGCGAGGGAGGACCATGCTGGGAAGGAGAGGGAGGACCGCGCAGGGAAGGAGAGGGAGGACCGCGCTGGGAAGGAGAGGGAGGACCGTGCTGGGAAGGAGAGGGAGGACCGTGCTGGGAAGGAGAGGGAGGACCGTGCTGGGAAAGAGAGGGATGACTGTACTGCGAGGGAGAGGGAGGACCGCGCTGGGAAGGAGAGGGAGGACCGCGCTGGGAAGGAGAGGGAGGACCGCGCTGGGAAGGAGAGGGAGGACTGCGCTGGGAGGGAGAGGGAGGACCGTGCTGAGAGGGAGGACTGTGCTGGGAAGGAGAGGGAGGACCGCGCTGGAAAGGAGAGGGAGGACCGTGCTGCGAGGAAAGACCGTGCTGGGAAGGAGAGGGAGGACCGTGCTGCGAGGCAGAGGGAGGACCGCGTTGGGAATGAGAGGGAGGACCGCGCTGGGACGTAGAGGAAGGACCGTGCTGCGAGGGAGAGGGAGGACCGCGCTGGGAAGGAGAGGGAGGACCGCGCTGGGAAGGAGAGGGAGGACCACACTGGGAAGGAGAGGGAGGACCGTGCTGCGAGGGAGAGGGAGGACCGCGCTGCGAGGGAGAGGGAGGACCGCGCTGCGAGGGAGAGGGAGGACCGCGCTGCGAGGGAGAGGGAGGACCGCGCTGCGAGGGAGAGGGAGGACCGTGCTGCGAGGGAGAGGGAGGACCGCGCTGCGAGGGAGAGGGAGGACCGTGCTGCGAGGGAGAGGGAGGACCGTGCTGGGAAGGAGAGGGAGGACAGTGCTGGGAAGGAGAGGGATGACCGTACTGAGAGGGAGAGGGAGGACCGCACTGGGAAGGAGAGGGAGGACCGTGCTGCGAGGGAGAGGGAGGACCGCGCTGGGAAGGAGAGGGAGGACCGTGCTGCGAGGGAGAGGGAGGACCACGCTGGGAAGGAGAGGGAGGACCGTGCTGCGAGGGAGGACCGTGCTGGGAAGGAGACAGAGGACCGTGCTGCGAGGGAGAGGGCGGACCATGCTGCGAGGGAGGACCGTGCTGCGAGGGAGAGGGAGGACCGCGCTGGGAAGGAGAGGGAGGAACGCACTGGGAAGGAGAGGGAGGACCGCGCTGGGAAGGAAAGGGATGACCGTGCTGCAAGGGAGAGGGAGGACCGTGCTGAGAGGGAGAGGGAGGACCGTGCTGCGAGGGAGAGGGAGGACCACGCTGGGAAGGAGAGGGAGGACCGCGCTGAGAAGGAGAGGGAGGACCGCGCTGGGAAGGAGAGGGAGGACAGCGCTGGGAAGGAGAGGAAGAACCGCTCTGGGAAGGAGGAGATCTTTAATATTCACGTGACTCTGGAACGTTAAAGTGGTTATGAACCTCGGTCATGAAATCTGAATAACACACATATATCTGTCGTGTTTACTTGTCTCTCTCCTAAGTTCTAGGTGTCGTTTCTCTCTGGTGCCTCTGTTGTCAGCATCAATCACTTCTGACAAGTTTTCACGACACATGAGATAAAATGGTGACGGGGGAGGAGAGCTGAGCACACAGCTTGTCTATTCACAACACAGCTCTTCATTCACTTTGTATCTATCTCCCGTCTGATCAATGTTTATAAACAATGTTACTTTGTATCTTTCTATCTCCCGTCTGATCAATGTTTATAAACAATGTTACTTTGTATCTCTCTCTCCCGTCTGATCAATGTTTATAAACAATGTTACTTTGTATCTCTCTATCTCCCGTCTGATCAATGTTTATAAACAATGTTACTTTGTATCTCTCTATCTCCTCTCTGATCAATGTTTATAAACAATGTTACTTTGTATCTCTCTATCCCCCGTCTGATCAATGTTTATAAACAATGTTACTTTGTATCTCTCTCTCTCCTGTCTGATCAATGTTTATAAACAATGTTACTTTGTATCTCTCTATCTCCCATCTGATCAATGTTTATAAACAATGTTACTTTGTATCTCTATCTTCCGTCTGATCAATGTTTATAAACAATGTTACTTTGTATCTCTCTATCTCCCGTCTGATCAATGTTTATAAACAATGTTACTTTGTATCTCTCTATCTCCCGTCTGATCAATGTTTATAAACAATGTTACTTTGTATCTTTCTATCTCCCGTCTGATCAATGTTTATAAACAATGTTACTTTGTATCTCTCTCTCCCGTCTGATCAATGTTTATAAACAATGTTACTTTGTATCTCTCTATCTCCCGTCTGATCAATGTTTATAAACAATGTTACTTTGTATCTCTCTATCTCCTCTCTGATCAATGTTTATAAACAATGTTACTTTGTATCTCTCTATCTCCTGTCTGATCAATGTTTATAAACAATGTTACTTTGTATCTCTCTCTCTCCTGTCTGATCAATGTTTATAAACAATGTTACTTTGTATCTCTCTATCCCCCGTCTGATCAATGTTTATAAACAATGTTACTTTGTATCTCTCTCTCTCCTGTCTGATCAATGTTTATAAACAATGTTACTTTGTATCTCTCTATCTCCCATCTGATCAATGTTTATAAACAATGTTACTTTGTATCTCTATCTTCCGTCTGATCAATGTTTATAAACAATGTTACTTTGTATCTCTCTATCTCCCGTCTGATCAATGTTTATAAACAATGTTACTTTGTATCTCTCTATCTCCTGTCTGATCAATGTTTATAAACAATGTTACTTTGTATCTCTCTATCTCCTGTCTGATCAATGTTTATAAACAATGTTACTTTGTATCTCTCTATCTCCTGTCTGATCAATGTTTATAAACAATGTTACTTTGTATCTCTATCTCCCGTCTGATCAATGTTTATAAACAATGTTACTTTGTATCTCTCTATCTCCCATCTGATCAATGTTTATAAACAATGTTACTTTGTATCTCTATCTCCCGTCTGATCAATGTTTATAAACAATGTTACTTTGTATCTCTCTATCTCCGTCTGATCAATGTTTATAAACAATGTTACTTTGTATCTCTCTATCTCCAGTCTGATCAATGTTTATAAACAATGTTACTTTGTATCTCTCTATCTCCTGTCTGATCAATGTTTATAAACAATGTTACTTTGTATCTCTCTATCTCCTGTCTGATCAATGTTTATAAACAATGTTACTTTGTATCTCTCTATCTCCTGTCTGATCAATGTTTATAAACAATGTTACTTTGTATCTCTCTCTCTCCCGTCTGATCAATGTTTATAAACAATGTTACTTTGTATCTCTCTATCTCCTGTCTGATCAATGTTTATAAACAATGTTACTTTGTATCTCTCTATCTCCCATCTGATCAATGTTTATAAACAATGTTACTTTGTATCTCTATCTCCCGTCTGATCAATGTTTATAAACAATGTTACTTTGTATCTCTCTATCTCCGTCTGATCAATGTTTATAAACAATGTTACTTTGTATCTCTCTATCTCCTGTCTGATCAATGTTTATAAACAATGTTACTTTGTATCTCTCTATCTCCCGTCTGATCAATGTTTATAAACAATGTTACTTTGTATCTCTCTATCTCCTGTCTGATCAATGTTTATAAACAATGTTACTTTGTATCTCTCTATCTCCTGTCTGATCAGTGTTTATAAACAATGTTACTTTGTATCTTTCTATTTCCCGTCTGATCAATGTTTATAAACAATGTTACTTTGTATCTCTCTCTCTCCCGTCTGATCAATGTTTATAAACAATGTTACTTTGTATCTCTCTATCTCCTGTCTGATCAATGTTTATAAACAATGTTACTTTGTATCTCTCTCTCTCCCGTCTGATCAATGTTTATAAACAATGTTACTTTGTATCTATCTCCCGTCTGATCAATGTTTATAAACAATGTTACTTTGTATCTCTCTATCTCCTGTCTGATCAATGTTTATAAACAATGTTACTTTGTATCTCTCTCCCGTCTGATCAATGTTTATAAACAATGTTACTTTGTATCTCTCTCTCCCGTCTGATCAATGTTTATAAACAATGTTACTTTGTATCTCTCTATCTCCCGTCTGATCAATGTTTATAAACAATGTTACTTTGTATCTCTCTATCTCCCGTCTGATCAATGTTTATAAACAATGTTACTTTGTATCTCTCTATCTCCTGTCTGATCAATGTTTATAAACAATGTTACTTTGTATCTCTCTATCTCCCGTCTGATCAATGTTTATAAACAATGTTACTTTGTATCTCTCTATCTCCTGTCTGATCAATGTTTATAAACAATGTTACTTTGTATCTCTCTATCTCCTGTCTGATCAATGTTTATAAACAATGTTACTTTGTATCTCTCTATCTCCTGTCTGATCAATGTTTATAAACAATGTTACTTTGTATCTCTCTATCTCCCGTCTGATTAATGTTTATAAACAATGTTACTTTGTATCTCATCTCTCCATCGGCTCTGCGCTCACCTGCGTCGTGTGGTTCACTCCCGCTTTGATCAGCTGTTTGATTAATTCGGCTGAATGCTGAAAATGGACTTTTGCTGCAGAAAACAGAAACAGAAAATCTTAGAGATGAAAAGTCACATGATGTACATCTGATCCAATCACAGTCGAGCTCTGCTACGGACCTGGCGGAGTCTATCAGTACTGCACTGTGCACACAGACTGAGGTGCTGACAGTGACCTCTCTGCTGGGGAGAACTGTAACGGAATGGCCCGTGACACCCAGAGACTTTTGAAGGATGGGGGGTACTCCTGTGCCAGCTTCACCAATGACTCTTGGGTCTAGGGTCATCCTGTGTCCATTAGGGGCATAGGATGACTGAGAACTGATATCTCGGATTACATGAGATGGGACATTAATGATAATTCATGTATTGCAGGAGATCTTGAAATATTACAAGTTGTTAATTCTGACCCCAACAGGTCAATAGGACAGTGATTCATTCAATGTGGTACATAGACTGTTGAGATGCTAATTAAGTCTACCTGGCTGTAATGATAAAAGCTTGCTGTGATTGCATTCTATTGTCTATTGTGTTAATTAAGCCTGGCTCCTAAGATATTTCATGGTGCTATGCTAACTAACCCTGTATTGTGTGAAAGTTCTATTGATGCTAATATGTGTTGTAAGTTAACACACTCTAAAGATGTCTGACCTTTCAGGTGTACTGGATTAGCATGTCAATTATGTTTACTAAAGGAATGTGTTTTGTGTAGCAGGTGAGGATAACTTATCACAGAGCCAGACCGTCTGGGTAATGATTAGTAATTAGCTCATGTGAATGTCATTATCTAACAGAATGTGTATTGAAGCCCCATTGTGTCATGTTGTGGGTGGAATTTAGTCATTGTCCAGATTTGGTTTCTAACTGTATATAACCAGCTGAGTTTACCATTAAAGTGTTCTTTCGTTTTGGAACCAGAGACAGAGCTGTGTGTGTCTCGTTTCTGGGGGAAATCCAATGGGTCCTGTCTGCTGGATTGTTGGAGTGTTGGATAAGCTGTCTTGGGTTGGTGGAATGGAATATCGTAAAAAGGTGGTAACCCCTGACCGTTACAAGAACCATCTGAGATTCCCCCAATCAGTATTGTCCCCCGATTTGCAGCCTCATCTTTCCCCCCCCCAAATCATCCAGTCATATGACCAACCAATACAAGGGGGGAATAGATATCGGTCTGCCGTTCTAGACCACAATGCAAAATTTGGGGGAGAATTACCAGAGAGGCAGCTGAACCCCAAGATGGGGCAGATTGTTGGGGTGACTCACCATCCGCCGTGCCGTGGATCAATAAGAGTTTTTTCTCTTTGAAGCCCTGAATGTTGTGCAGCACGCTGGACGCCTGCAGAGAGATATGTACAGCTGAACAAAGAGGAGGAGGAGGGGGAGGGGGAGGGGGAGGAGGAGGGGGAGGGGGAGGAGGAAGAAGAGGGGGAGGAGGAGGAAGAGGGGGAGGAGGAGGAGGGGGAGGAGGAGTGGAAGGAGGAGGAAGAGGGGAGGGGGAGGAGGAGGAAGAGGGAGAGGGGAGGAGGAGGAAGAGGGAGAGGGGAGGAGAAGGAGGAGGAGGAAGAGGGGGAGGGGCAGGAGGAAGAAGGAGAGGGTAGGAGAGGTGGAGGAAGAGGGAGAGGGGAGGGGGAGGGGAGGAGGAAGAAGGAGGAAGAGGGAGAGGGGAGGAGGAGGGAGAGAAGAGGAGGAGGAGGGAGGAAGAGGGGAGGAGGAGGAGGGGCAGAGATAATCAGAGGGGCACACTGCATAATAAGAGGACTGGGGGGCGACATTATGGAGAGAAGTAAGAGGAGGAGGGGGAGTAGGAGGGGAGGAGGAGCAGGAGGAGGGGAGGAGGGGCAGCGATAATTGGAGGGGCACACTGCATAATAAGAGTGGGAGGACTGGGGGGGGGGACATTATAGAGAGAAGTAAGAGGAGTACAGAAAAGGTGGATGGACTGAGAGAAGGGTGGGAAGTGGAGAGCAGCGTGGGGGTTTTACCTGATAGGTGTTCTCATCTGTGCTCGGCATCCCCAGGTATCGCTCGGAAAACGCAGACGCTGCAGGAAGAGAGAAGGACGGAATGTTAAAGTGGTGGAGACAATATCGTTTGATCTGGTCACGTCTTGTGTCCGGGAATTACAGCGGCGTGGACTCCATAGAACGTCATGTCAGGGATGGTGGAAACCACACCCACCCATATATATGGCACCAAAGTCACCGGCACGCTGTCCTGTATGTCTCCGGTCATTGTTCTTCTCCATGTCACCTACCATATAACCTCATGTCAGTGATCGGGGCCATCAGAGCTCCACATTTGAAGAGACGTTCGTTGGCCTTTAGGATCATAGACGCTATGTACCCTCCATAGCCCTGCCAAGGAAAATATCACCATTACCACCAATGATACAAACATACCCCTCAGTGTAACAGAATAAAGCCCCCAGAAACCCTCCAGCACCCGCATGGACCCCAGTCCCGGAGAAATCCGAAAATATTCCATCCTAACAAAGAGAGTAGAAAATAAAGTGACTTACCGTAAGATCCTTTTCTTGGCGCCCCCTACAGGACACGGGAGGAATATTCAGCCACATTGGGTTATACCGCTGCCTGACGGAGATTGGACACTGACCAACCAGAGCTTGGCATCCCGGTATAGCCCCTCCCACTCCCAGCATGCCTCTGTTTTGTAGCAAGCAATATAGGGGGTGGATCATAAGAAAAACAGGGGCGGGGCCCGAGTCCCGTAATGTTCCCCAAGAAAAGGATTTTATGGTCGGCCAGAAATCCTATTTTCTTTGTCACACTTTCTCTCCTGAATGTACAGAATATAATATAACTGGATCCTGACATTTATAGGGAAAGGTGATCCGGGGAAAATCCGATGGCCTCTCGGGGGATCAGGAAGGAATTTTTCCCCTGCTGTAGATAATTGGATGATACTCTGCTGGGGGTTTTCGCCTTCCTCTGGATCATCGCTGGGTGAAGGATCGAGTACACGGGATTGCATTTTATTTTTGGTTGAACTTGATGGTCTTTTTTCGACCAGACTCACTATGTACTAACTATTACAGGACACAGGATGGGGGTTCAGCTACACGATGGGGACAAACTGGGAAAAGAAGCCGCTCCAGGCGTCGGGGTCACAAAAAATCTTCTCCTCCTCAAATTGATGGTGTCGGCTCAGTATGCAAAATAATAGAAAAGAGTTCGATCCGGATGGCCGCACTCCAACAACCATTTCTTAAAAACCAAACAGCAAAAGATGCAATTCCACAGCTGACATGTTTCACACCGTAACGACTTCTTCCTCATATCTGGAGGAAGCACCGCGGTGTGAAACATGTCAGCTGTGGAATTGCATCTTTTGCTGTTTGGTTTTTAAAAAATGGTCGTTGGAGTGCGGCCACCCGGATCGAATTCTTTTCTATATAGAAGATTGGGACGTCCAAAAATGGTCCCACTGAGTGGTGGGGAGAAGAGCAAATGAACAGCCAACAAGCCCATGAAAACCAACAAAGGTAACAGGTGGGGCTCAATACAGCCTACAGAGCCGCCTGAAGAACCTTCTAACAAGAGCTGCCATCAAATGAGGCCTGAAGGTCCAACTGGTAAAAACCCAATCAAAGTGTCACCAGAAGACTGGGCAGCAGCCTTAAAAATCTGACAGACATGGGGGGGGGGGGGGGGGTTTACTAAAAGCCAATAGACTGTGCACCTTGCAAGTGCCGTCGCTCCAGAGCTTAGTAGATGAGGCAATTGTATAAAAAACAGCCAATCACAAGCAAGTAAAATAAAAGAAAATAATTATTTGGCTTGCAAATGATTGGATAATGGGAGTCAACAGAGCTTCCCCCCCCTTCATTTATTAATGCCTGAGAGGAGAAGGAGGAACCAGAGAGTGCGACTGTTGTACGGAAAATGGACCTGAGCAGCGCGTCCTTCATCCAGACAATGGAGGGAAAACTCCGGAAGAGGGCGGTGGGGTAAAGTCCTGACTATGGGGAAAGAGACAATGGGCCTCAGTGCAACCTAACTTTGTGTAGCACCAGAAATGTTTCTTTACAGTTAAAGCAGTAGTAAACCGTAGCAAAAAAAAAGAAATAAATTGGGCCCTGGCAGTTTAAAGTGGAGGTTCACCCGGAAATGTAAATTTTTAACCTTAGGTTGAGGCTCATTTTGTGAAGGGGAATCGGGTGTTTTTTTTACAATTGAAGCCGTACTTACCGTTTTAGAGAGCGATCTTCTCCGCCGCTTCCGGGTATGGGCTGCGGGACTGGGCATTCCTATTTGATTGACAGTCTTCCGACGGTCGCATACATCGCGTCACGATTTTCCGAAAGTAGCCGAACGTCGGCTTCTTTTGGCTACTCGTGGCGCGATGTATGCGACCATCGTAAGCCTTTCAAATAGGAACGCCCAGTCCCGAAGACCATACCCGGAAGCAGCGGAGAAGATCGCTCTCTAAAACGGTAAGTACTGCTTCGTTTAAAAAAAAAACTAGCCGATTCCCCTTCACAAAATGAGCCTCAATCTAAGGTTAAAACATTTTCGGGTGAACTCCCGCTTTAAAGTGGTTGTAAACCCCATTCATGAAATCTAACCTGGGCACATCTATCTGTACTGTTTACTTATCTCTATTCAAAGCTCTAAGTGCCGTGTCTTTCTGCTGCTCCCTTCCTCTGTTATTACTTCTGAAGTTCTCCGACACACAAGATAACATAATATTGGCGAGTTTGGGGACATGGAGGTGGCAAAATGAAATTCCAGCTTACAGCCTCTAAGATTCCACATTCTGGACTCAAATCTCAGCAATGTCCGGTGATCAGATGGTGGCAAAGGCCAGAAGATGCCCCCCCACACACACAACATGCGGGTACACAGAGAACACACAGGTTCATATCACCGTAAATCAAACATTCCCAACACCCCGTACATATATCAAACAGTAAAGAAGGGAAGGTCACTTAACAGAGGGGAATCGCTACGTAGGTCAGGCTCCGCCCCCGAACCGCACTGTTCTTGCGGCAGAAGCCGATTTTGTCAGAAATAAGAGTGTCAGTAAGAAGTGAGTGGAACAGGCAAAGTACCTTAATATCAGCACCAGTGAGAGAAGAGAACGTAGCAGTAAAATAAGGAGAGAGTACAAGGGGGAGGGGAGAAACAGAAAGAAGGGGGGGCGGGGGGTGCGATATTACCACCCTCCAGTCACATCCACCCCACTTGGGGAGTTCAGAGTCGATCCTCTCAGGGGGGCAAGCTACTAGCTGTCCATATTCCTCAGGGAAGTAGAATTCCATGTTTTGGAACATTTCTTGTGTAGGCCTCTTTCCGTAGCTCCTTTACCCTCTTCAACCAACCGGCCACCGATGGAGGCGGAGTCTGACCCCCCACACTTTTATAATAGGGGGGCACCCTCACTAAGAGTAGGACTGAGGTACCCGGGACGTATGGTGGAATGGAGCTCCAGGGCCACACTTGGATTGAAATCTGTCCGGTTCCGGCTGCTTTAGAAGGAACTTCCAGCCTTTTAGTCTTGTTAGGAGAGGAGATGGGCGGATCCTCAATCCCGAAGGTTTAGCCGTCACCATACTGGGCTGTACAGGAGAGGTTGTGGGGGGCCAGGGGGCTCTATAGAGCCCAGGCTGGTTACCATGGCATGGCTGACATAGGTCGCTCCAGACTGCATCTATAGGGGCCAAAATTAAATCCTAAAGTTTGGGAGAGACGTCAATACAAGACGACCCCCGAGGAGCAGGTCCTCCAAACCAGACAACGAGCATCCTCGTCCTCCTCAGCTAGAAGGAAATCATAGAGGGACTCTGGAGAGGGGCGGGGCATGGTGTAAGGGGGGCGTGACTTAGGGGTGTGTGGTGTAGGGGAGCGTGACATAGGGGTGTGTGGTGTAGGGGAGCTTGGGTTGCAGGGGAGCGTGACGTAGGGGTGTGTGGCGTAGGGGAGCGTGGGTTGCAGGGGAGCGTGACGTAGGGGTGTGTGGCGTAAGGGGGGCGTGACTTAGGGGTGTGTGGCGTAGGGCAGCGTGGGTTGCAGGGGAGCGTGACATAGGGGTGTGTGGCGTAGGGCAGCGTGGGTTGCAGGGGGGTGTGACGTAGGGGTGTGTGGCGTAGGGGGCTTGACGTAGGGGTGTGTGGCGTAAGGGGGGCGTGACTTAGGGGTGTGTGGCGTAGGGCAGCGTGGGTTGCAGGGGAGCGTGACATAGGGGTGTGTGGCGTAGGGCAGCGTGGGTTGCAATGGGGTGCCCATTGTGGCCTCTCCATTCTGAGTCAGATAACATGGCTGAGATTTCCCCCATAATCTCCTCAGACAACCCCTCCCCCCATCACCATTTTTATAATTCCATAGATTGGGCGTTACCTTCCCGAATATGCTGAGTCTGTTGGGGTCAATGTACGGCTCCCGCAGCACCGACCTGCCAGATGACAAAGAGAAGAGGAAATCATGGAGGAAGGGTTAGTGTGTTACACATCTATGGAGAGAGAAGGGGGAAGGATATAATGTTACACACATGAATGGGGAGATATCAGGGGAACCGTCCTATTGTTACACTCATAGGGGGAGACATTAGGGGAACAGTTCTGGTGTAACATACAGGTGCAGGAAATGGGGGAAACATTTAAGTGTTGCACACATATATATATATGAGATAACATGACATCTGACATGAATATTCAGCCACCCAAACCTCCTTCTCCACCATAAATATCTCCATTAAAACCCTAAACAGAATTTATTACCAGCAGGGGTGGTAATAAAGAAAGACTTATACAGAGTCCGGACCGCATGCAGGAGCAGAGCCTGGACCGCATGCAGGAGCAGAGCCTGGACCGCATGCAGGAGCAGAGCCTGGACCGCATGCAGGAGCAGAGCCTGGACCGCATGCAGGAGCAGAGCCTGGACCGCATGCAGGAGCAGAGCCTGGACCGCATGCAGGAGCAGAGCCTGGACCGCATGCAGGAGCAGAGCCCGGACCGCATGCAGGAACAGAGCCCGGACCGCATGCAGGAACAGAGCCTGGACCGCATGCAGGAGCAGAGCCCGGACCGCATGCAGGAACAGAGCCCAGACCGCATGCAGGAACAGAGCCCGGACCGCATGCAGGAACAGAGCCCGGACCGCATGCAGGAACAGAGCCCGGACCGCATGCAGGAACAGAGCCTGGACCGCATGCAGGAGCAGAGCCTGGACCGCATGCAGGAACAGAGCCTGGACCGCATGCAGGAGCAGAGCCTGGACCGCATGCAGGAGCAGAGCCTGGACCGCATGCAGGAGCAGAGCCTGGACCGCATGCAGGAACAGAGCCCGGACCGCATGCAGGAACAGAGCCCGGACCGCATGCAGGAACAGAGCCCGGACCGCATGCAGGAACAGAGCCCGGACCGCATGCAGGAACAGAGCCTGGACCGCATGCAGGAGCAGAGCCCGGACCGCATGCAGGAACAGAGCACAGACCTGCACATCATATACTGGAGGAGAAGAATGAAGACTTTCTAAATACAGAAACCACCACAACAAAAAACTACCAGGATGGAGCCAGGACTACACAGTGTGCCCTCCCTATGTCCTCCCCCATACAGTGCCCATCATCTACAGTGTGCCCTCCCCATGTCCTCCCCCATACAGTGCCCATCATCTACAGTGTGCCCTCCCCGTGTCCTCCCCCATACAGTGCCCATCATCTACAGTGTGCCCTCCTTATGTCCTCCCCCATACAGTGACCATCATCTACAGTGTGCCCTCCCTATGTCCTCCCCCATGTGGTGCCCATCATCTACAGTGTGCCCTCCCTATGTCCTCCCCCATACAGTGCCCATCATCTACAGTGTGCCCTCCCTATGTCCTCCCCCATGTGGTGCCCATCATCTACAGTGTGCCCTCCCCGTGTCCTCCCCCATACAGTGCCCATCATCTACAGTGTGCCCTCCTTATGTCCTCCCCCATACAGTGACCATCATCTACAGTGTGCCCTCCCTATGTCCTCCCCCATGTGGTGCCCATCATCTACAGTGTGCCCTCCCTATGTCCTCCCCCATACAGTGCCCATCATCTACAGTGTGCCCTCCCTATGTCCTCCCACATGTGGTGCCCATCATCTACAGTGTGCCCTCCCTATGTCCTCCCCCATGTGGTGCCCATCATCTACAGTGTGCCCTCCCCATGTCCTCCCCCATACAGTGCCCATCATCTACAGTGTGCCCTCCCCGTGTCCTCCCCCATACAGTGCCCATCATCTACAGTGTGCCCTCCCTATGTCCTCCCCCATACAGTGACCATCATCTACAGTGTGCCCTCCCTATGTCCTCCCCCATGTGGTGCCCATCATCTACAGTGTGCCCTCCCTATGTCCTCCCCCATACAGTGCCCATCATCTACAGTGTGCCCTCCCTATGTCCTCCCACATGTGGTGCCCATCATCTACAGTGTGCCCTCCCTATGTCCTCCCCCATGTGGTGCCCATCATCTACAGTGTGCCCTCCCCATGTCCTCCCCCATACAGTGCCCATAATCTACAGTGTGCCCTCCCTGTGTCCTCCCCCATACAGTGCCCATCATCTACAGTGTGCCCTCCTTATGTCCTCCCCCATACAGTGACCATCATCTACAGTGTGCCCTCCCTATGTCCTCCCCCATGTGGTGCCCATCATCTACAGTGTGCCCTCCCTATGTCCTCCCCCATACAGTGCCCATCATCTACAGTGTGCCCTCCCCATGTCCTCCCCCATACAGTGCCCATCATCTACAGTGTGCCCTCCCTATGTCCTCCCCCATACAGTGCCCATCATCTACAGTGTGCCCTCCCTATGTCCTCCCCCATACAGTGCCCATCATCTACAGTGTGCCCTCCCCATGTCCTCCCCCATACAGTGCCCATCATCTACAGTGTGCCCTCCCCCATACAGTGCCCATCATCTACAGTGTGCCCTCCCCATGTCCCCCCCCATACAGTGCCCATCATCTACAGTGTGCCCTCCCCATGTCCTCCCCCATACAGTGCCCATCATCTACAGTGTGCCCTCCCCCATACAGTGCCCATCATCTACAGCGTGCCCTCCCCATATCCCCCCCCCCCCATACAGTGCCTATCATCTACAGTGTGCCCTCCCCATGTCCTCCCCCATACAGTGCCTATCATCTACAGTGTGCCCTCCCTATGTCCTCCCCCATGTGGTGCCCATCATCTATAGTGTGCCCTCCCCATGTCCTCCCCCATACAGTGCCTATCATCTACAGTGTGCCCTCCCCATGTCCTCCCCCATACAGTGCCCATCATCTACAGTGTGCCCTCCCCCATACAGTGCCCATCATCTACAGTGTGCCCTCCCCATGTCCCCCCCCATACAGTGCCCATCATCTACAGTGTGCCCTCCCCATGTCCTCCCCCATACAGTGCCCATCATCTACAGTGTGCCCTCCCCCATACAGTGCCCATCATCTACAGCGTGCCCTCCCCATATCCCCCCCCATACAGTGCCTATCATCTACAGTGTGCCCTCCCCATGTCCTCCCCCATACAGTGCCTATCATCTACAGTGTGCCCTCCCTATGTCCTCCCCCATACAGTGCCCATCATCTACAGTGTGCCCTCCCCATATCCCCCCCCATACAGTGCCCATCATCTACAGTGTGCCCTCCCTATGTCCTCCCCCATACAGTGCCCATCATCTACAGTGTGCCCTCCCTATGCCCTCCCCCATGTGGTGCCGTTACACAGAGAGCAAAGAGATGTAACAATTCTCACTCTACAGCAGCTATGTGGTCCTTCACTTCCACCGATCCAAGTCCACGGTGCACCTCCTGCAGGATCTTCAGCCCCTGGAATCCGCTCCCTCGCCCATCGAAGCGCCCCACAATCACATTATCCGAGTTTATCAGCACCGAATCCCAATCCACGTGGAACTTGTCTGTAACCAGCTGACTCCCCGGAGACTCGTCCCTGGAAGAGGAAATATGGAGAGAAGTCAACGGGACGTCATTATGAGGACCTATGTCCTTCTATTATACAGATCTGCCCATCCACGTACATAGAGATCACCCCATCCACGTATATAGAGATCTCCCCATCCACGTACACAGAGATCTCCCCATCCACGTACACAGAGATCACCTTATCCACGTACATAGAAATCTCCCCATCCACGTATATAGAGATCTCCCCATCCACGTACAGAGATCTCCCCATCCACGTACATAGAGATCTCCCCATCCACGTACATAGAGATCACCCCATCCACATACATAGAAATCTCCCCATCCACGTACACAGAGATCTCCCCATCCACGTACACAGAGATCTCCCCATCCCCGTACACAGAGATCTCCCCATCCACGTACATAGAGATCTCCCCATCCACGTACACAGACATCTCCCCATCCACGTACACAGACATCTCCCCATCCACGTTGTAACGGCTACCCACTGGTAGTGAGGGGTATCGGCCGTTGGAGACGTCCTTTTCCCTGGCAAGCTGCGATATGCAGGTACCGCCGGTATATCCCATCGAACGCTCTTCCAAGAAACGAGACGTGCTACGTTTGAAGGGTCAAGTAGACTGACTTTATTTGGCATATTTCACCTGCTTATATCTGGTTACAACTGTTACAAGAACAATGACAGTTTCCGCCCTCCCCTTTTCCCAGTAGGGGGCTTCAACACAGACCCCCTGAAACAATGACATCTCCTTGAATTAATCACTTGGCCAGTTTCTAGACGCTTCGGCACCTCACCCCACTTAACATTTCCTGGCCAGGCACATAGAATTCAATTAACCTTTAAAACAATTATCACTCACACATAATCCCCATCAGCATACACCTCACAGGGGGGCTGTTTACCTGCACACAAAAGAGGGTTCATTAGCATTCCAGCAATGAAAGAGACTTGTCCAGTTAACCCTTTGAGCTCAGAATACAATGTGGTACCTTCACTTGTGACAAGCCATGCAGTTCCTTGTAGTCCCCCTGCACGAAGATTATAACTGTCTCGGCAGCATGCCTGTGTCCGTTACACTACTCCCCCTTTGTGGAACACTCCGGCAGACCCGGATTGATCCTTTTCGGATCAACTTGGGGATGTCCGGTCTGCTGTTAGGGTAAAAGTTCCGTTTGCCTGGACAGTCCGTCGGCCTTCCCATTGGCTTACCATGTCGGTAGCTGATGGTGACGGTGAAGAATAGAATTCAATTCTGGAACAGTCACTTGCTTTGCTCTCTCAATGGCTCCCAAAACCTGTTGCTGATGCTCTTGGGACAGATACGGCACCACCTGGATGCAAATCCCATTTAATCTTTTGACAATTTCCGCCTGTTTGTGCATTTCAATGTTCAAGCCACGGGACATCTCATAATACGTGACATAGTGTCGTTGCATCTCTGATTTCTCACTGGCCAACTTGTCACATTCCCATTTTAGACTGTGATATTGTGCCGGATCTACAGTACATGTCGGGGAAGGTAGTCTTACCCGGTTCTCAGCAGCAAGCGGGTTGATTCCAGCAACGCGGGTGGTCACGGGACAAGCAGCAGCAGGTGTAGGTAAATAAGCCGAAGTCAGAGGGCCAATGTCGTTGCCCAGCACCACCTCGGCAGGTAGGTTGTCCATGATACCAACTGTGGTCTTTCCTGACCCGGCTCCCCAGTCTAAGTGCACCCGGGTGGTGGGTACGTGAAATACAGCACCCCCTGCGACCCGGACGGCAACTGTGCGAGTGGACACGTTCTCTGGCTTCACCAGATGTTTTTGAATCAGAGTGATAGTAGTCCCGGAATCTCTTAGGCCTTGTGCTACTTGTCCATTCACTCGTACCTCCTGACGGTGATGCTGACGGTTATCCGGAGAGGCCGCTTGTATTGGGTCTGCCTCATACCAAATTCCCAGACATTCCTCAGGGCCCCCCTCGGTCTCCAGGCAGTGGGCCGCAGAGGGACGTGATGGAGTGACCTCTGTGTTAGGTTCTGTGCGTCTCCAATTGTTATTTGTAGCTCTCAAAGGGCAATAACGAGCAATATGTCCCGTGTCGCTGCAGTGATGGCACGTCACCCTAGGCGAATCCCGGGGGTAGTTGTTAGGCCCCTGAGGACGTGGTGGGACTGGAGCCCGAAACTCTGGGCATGGGGTGACGGTTGGAGTACGCAGTTCTACCTTATGAGCCAGCCGTGTAGTACCCTGGCTTACTTTCCTTGTCTCCGCGTACTCATCTGCTAGCCGAGCCGCCTCGTTTAAGTTAGCGGGACGGCGATCTCGTACCCAGTCTTGTATGTCTGCGGCCAGGTCTTGGAAGAAATGTTCCATTAGGAACAGCTGCAATACTTCCTCCCCGGTGTTGGCCTTGCACCCTTGGACCCAAAGCGATGCCACCCTTTGTAACTGGTTGGCCCATTCCATGTGGGAGTCCACAGCCATCTTCTTGGACTCCCGGAAGCGCCGGCGGTAGGCTTCTGGCGTTACGGCATATCGGGTTAGCAGCGCCTTTTTAACTTGCTGGTATTGTAAAATATCCTCTGGAGTGAGAGCCCGAAAGGCTTCATTGGCTTTGCCCGACAATTTCCCCGACAAAATAGTGACCCATTGGTCTGGTGGGACCTGGTGTAGTGAGCACTGCCTCTCAAAGTCCGCCAAATATCCATCGATTTCCTCCTCACTTTCTACAAAAGCTTTGAATGCAGTGAACGGTATTTTCTTTCCTGTAGCAGCAGGTGGGGGGGTAGGAACTGCAGGTGTAATGGGCTGTCTCGCTCTTACCAGTTCCAGTTCTTGTCCCCTCTTCGTTTGTATTTCTTCCCTTGCTTCCCGGAACAGCTGGTTGATTAGTTCCACGGACGTTTCTGGATACAAGGATAATCTCCGCTGTACAATCCCAGTAATTACATCTTCTTTGCTGACCGGTGCAAGGGGCTCCGTTCCTTCCATGGATCCATCCATTTCGTCCAGCTCCAGCAGGTCAGCTATCAGCTCCCTCCGTGGTCTGTTGCTGGCGCTCCTACCACGAATCTCCAATAGATCTTTCAGTGTGGATCTTTTCAGCCTGGCGTACTGCGACTCCATTCAAAACTTGCTCTTTGGATAAAAGGACCATCCCACTGCTACCAACCAATGTAACGGCTACCCACTGGTAGTGAGGGGTATCGGCCGTTGGAGACGTCCTTTTCCCTGGCAAGCTGCGATATGCAGGTACCGCCGGTATATCCCATCGAACGCCCTTCCAAGAAACGAGACGTGCTACGTTTGAAGGGTCAAGTAGACTGACTTTATTTGGCATATTTCACCTGCTTATATCTGCTTACAACTGTTACAAGAACAATGACAGTTTCCGCCCTCCCCTTTTCCCAGTAGGGGGCTTCAACACAGACCCCCTGAAACAATGACATCTCCTTGAATTAATCACTTGGCCAGTTTCTAGACGCTTCGGCACCTCACCCCACTTAACATTTCCTGGCCAGGCACATAGAATTCAATTAACCTTTAAAACAATTATCACTCACACATAATCCCCATCAGCAGACACCTCACAGGGGGCTGTTTACCTGCACACAAAAGAGGGTTCATTAGCATTCCAGCAATGAAAGAGACTTGTCCAGTTAACCCTTTGAGCTCAGAATACAATGTGGTACCTTCACTTGTGACAAGCCATGCAGTTCCTTGTAGTCCCCCTGCACGAAGATTATAACTGTCTCGGCAGCATGCCTGTGTCCGTTACACACGTACATAGAGATCTGCCCATCCACGTACATAGAGATCTCCCCATCCCCGTACATAGAGATCTGCCCATCCACGTACATAGAGATCACCCCATCCCCGTATATAGAGATCTGCCCATCCCCGTACATAGAGATCTCCTCATCCCCATACATAGAGATCTGACCATCCACGTACATAGAGATCACCCCATCCCCGTATATAGAGATCTGCCCATCCCCGTACATAGAGATCTCCCCATCCCCATACATAGAGATCTGACCATCCACGTACATAGAGATCACCCCACCCACGTACATAGAGATCACCTTATCCACGTACATAGAGATCTCCCCATCCACGTACATAGAGATCTCCCCATCCACGTACATAGAAATCTCCCCATCCATGTACATAGAAATCTCCCCATCCACGTACATAGAGATCACCTTATCCACGTACATAGAGATCTCCCCATCCACGTACATAGAGATCTCTCCATCCACGTACATAGAGATCTCCCCATCCACGTACATAGAGATCTCCCCATCCACGTACATAGAGATCTCCCCATCCACGTACACAGAGATCTCCCCATCCACGTACACAGAGATCTCCCCATCCACGTACATAGAAATCTCCCCATCCACGTACACAGAGATCTCCCCATCCACGTACAGAGATCTCCCCATCCACGTACATAGAGATCTCCCCATCCACATACAGAGATCTCCCCATCCACGTACATAGAGATCTCCCCATCCACGTACATAGAGATCACCCCATCCACGTACATAGAGATCACCCCATCCACGTACATAGAGATCACCCCATCCACATACATAGAAATCTCCCCATCCACGTACATAGAGATCACCCCATCCACGTACATAGAGATCACCTTATCCACGTACATAGAAATCTCCCCATCCACGTACATAGAGATCACCCCATCCACGTACATAGAGATCACCTTATCCACGTACATAGAAATCTCCCCATCCACGTACATAGAAATCTCCCCATCCACGTACATAGAGATCTCCCCATCCACGTACATAGAGATCACCCCATCCACGTACATAGAGATCACCCCATCCACATACATAGAAATCTCCCCATCCACGTACATAGAGATCACCCCATCCACGTACATAGAGATCACCTTATCCACGTACATAGAAATTTCCCCATCCACGTACATAGAAATCTCCCCATCCACGTACATAGAGATCTCCCCATCCACGTACATAGAGATCACCTTATCCACGTACATAGAGATCTCCCCATCCACGTACATAGAAATCTCCCTATCCACGTACATAGAAATCTCCCCATCCACGTACATAGAGATCTCCCCATCTACGTACATAGAGATCTCCCCATCCACGTACATAGAGATCACCCCATCCACGTACATAGAGATCTCCCCATCCACGTACATAGAGATCTCCTCATCCACGTACATACTGTAGAGATCTCCCCATCCCTGTACATAGAGATCTGCCCATCCACGTACATAGAGATCACCCCATCCACGTACATAGAGATCACCCCATCCACGTACATAGAGATCTCCCCATCCACGTACATAGGCAATATGGTGGCCCTCCTGAAGACTGGGTTGGAGAGGAAATATGGTTGCCCTCCTGCAGACTGGGTTAGAGAGGGAATATGGTGGCCCTCCTGAAGACTGGGTTGGGGGGAAATATGGTGGCCATCCTGCAGACTGAGTTGGAGAGGGAATATGGTGGCCCTCCTGCAGACTGGGTTGGAGAGGGAATATGGTGGCCCTCCTGCAGACTGGGTTGGAGAGGGAATATGGTGGCCCTCCTGCAGACTGGGTTGGAGAGGGAATATGGTGGCCCTCTTGTAGACTGGGTTGGAAAAGGGAATATGGTGGCCCTCCTGAAGACTGGGTTGGAGTGGAAATATGGTGGTCCTCCTGAAGACTGGGTTGGAGAGGGAATATGGTGGTCCTCTTGCAGACTGGGTTGGAGAGGGAATATGGTGGTCCTCACGTAGACTGGGTTAGAAAGGGAATATGGTGGCCCTCCTGCAGACTGGGTTGGAGAAGCTCCTTCACTTGAGACAGAAATAATTATAAACAACAGAAATCTATGAAGATAAATGAATGCCACCTTTTCAGACTGCAGGAATTTTGTATGATTGTATTACGATGACACAGAGATCACCCCATCCATGTACACAGAGAGCTTCACATCCACGTCCATAGAGATCTCCCCATCCACATCCATAGAGATCTCCCCATCCACAGAGATCTCCCCATCCACATCCATAGAGATCTCCCCATCCATAGAGATCTCCCCATCCACGTACATAGGAAATATGGTGGTCCTCCTGCAGACTGGGTTGGAGAGGGAATATGGTGACCCTCCTGCAGACTGAGTTGGAGAGGGAATATGGTGGCCCTCCTGCAGACTGGGTTGGAGAGGGATTATGGTGGCCCTTCTGTAGACTGGGTTGGAGAGGGATTTTGGTGGCCCTTCTGCAGACTGGGTTGGAGAGGGAATATGGTGGCCCTCCTGCAGACTGGGTTGGAGGGGGAATATGGTGGCCCTCCTGAAGACTGGGTTTGAGAGGGAATATGGTGGCCCTTCTGCAGACTGGGTTGGAGAGGGAATATGGTGGTCCTCCTGCAGACTGGGTTGGAGAGGGAATATGGTGGCCCTCTTGTAGACTGGGTTGGAAAAGGGAATATGGTGGCCCTCCTGAAGACTGGGTTGGAGAGGGAATATAAATAAAAATATAAAAAGCCGCGCCACTGGAGAGGGAATATGGTGGCCCTTCTGAAGACTGGGTTGGAGAGGGAATATGGTGGCCCTCTTGTAGACTGGGTTGGAAAAGGGAATATGGTGGCCCTCCTGAAGACTGGGTTGGAGAGGGAATATGGTGGCCCTCCTGAAGACTGGGTTGGAGAAGCTCCTTCACTTGAGACAGAAATAATTCTCAACATAAATCTATGAAGATAAATGAATGCCACCTTTTAGACTGCAGGGACTTTGTATGATTGTATTACGATGACTTGTCTGGTGGAGACAAAGCCAAACACCTGAAGACAAAGCATATGTAATGTACTTTGTGTGAACCGGGCTGGGGACTGGTGCCGAACGGTACGGTCTGGGTGGGCACAGAGTCACCAAGCTCGTCTAGGTGGCTAGTTCTTTAATTTGCTAATGTTTATGTTGGCTGTTCCTTAGTTATATCTGATTCCTGTATACGGTTTGCATTGTTTAGGATAATGTGATCAGGCCCTTCCTGGTCTGGTGTGGTATATATTCTGTGTAAATTATCAATAAAGAGAGTTCCAGTCTGCACCTGAGCTAGTGTCGTCTAGTCTTGGGTACTCAGCTATAATACCCAATTCCCGGATCCAGACTGGAGGAAGCTTTATCTTGACAGATGCACCCATGCTAGGTGGTAGGCGGTTCCGTCAAATTTTTTGGCAAGCAGAGGAACGCTTCCTGCAGTCTGGGACATCCAACCCACCACTGGGATCTGAGGTCCTGATAGCAGAAGACGAGAGATACAGATACCAGCCGCCATGGAAGAGGAACTTCGTAAGGAGACTGCAGGAGATGCGCATACAGCACAGAGGACCAGAGTCAGTGCAGGTCCTGCTGGGATGGTCTGACTGCCCGCTGGGTACTCCGGAAGGAAGAGCTGGACCGAGTGTAGCACTGCCAGGGAAGAGTTCTCCCCTCCACCCAGGAAATTTACCCCCCATGTACATAGAGACCTCCCACGAGTACAGAGAAATATCATTCCGCATCTAACAATATCAGTCCAGCACACGCAGCCCACTGGTCCCACACAACAGAGGGGAACGAGCCCCAAACATCCCTACTGCGGACTGACGCACTACCTCTGCTGGAGGTCAGGTCCAAGCATTAACTACCCTTTCAGTAAAACAATACTAAGGTTGGTTTTCTCCTTTCCTCCTGCAGAGAAATGTACGCAGTTCTAGATTTAAAATAAAATCCTGCGCCTAAAAGTCCATAAATCTCACAAGACACCCGAAATGTGATGACGTGTATACAGTTGTTGGTGAGATAATATTCCTCCACTGACACCACAGCACCGCGGGCCTCTTACCCTCAAGTGTGGACCACTAAAACCCTCAGAGAACGTCTCGACACACAAAAAAGTCCAGGCTCCATCCAATGCGTTTTGTCCAATCAGACGTCATCAGGGTGGAGCCTGGACATGACACGTCACGCTGCTGTATGAACGGACCGCGGCATAAGCTTTTATAAATGACACGCTTGATTTGTGTGCGAGTATTCCGGATCCGTTTTCATAAAATTTCAGAAGTTACTTACCTACTACACGATGAGGAGGAGGAGTCTGGACTTATCTTTTGCACATCTAACTTGTGGAGAGACCTTCTCAGAGGGGACAACCAGACTTCAGGTTGGTGCCGTATCTGGTGAGCAGGAGTGAGGAGTGCAGTCAGACCACCTATAATTTCGTGGTCCACACGTGAGGGTAAGAGGCCCGGGGGGCTGTGGTGTCGGTGGAGGAATTTTATCTCACATTTCCGGTGTCTTGTGAGATTTATGTTCTCTGCCGCAGATTTCTTTACATAGGTAGTCATGTGAAAAGACAATCGTTCCACCAGGAGAAGAGATGGAAATCAGCCGATCGCGAGGAAGGCAGGAGACCCAAATGGTCCAATCTGACCCAAATCCTTCCCGATCCCCATTAGAGGAGATCATAAAACGGTCGTATTTCACTGATCGGCGGATTTTCCAGCTCTTCTCGGTTTTCGGAGGGATTGGGGAACTCACACGATGAGGAGGAGGGGATATCTGTTCTGCTCATTGAAGTCCCGAGGAAAGGAAAGCCGGAGAGGAAGTTCTACAAGAGAAGAAGATCGGGGTGAGTAAGCGCCGGGGGGAGGGAAGGCCCCACAAATGCAGACGCTGGATGGCGAATCCTCACCGTAATCTTCAATATCAATCGTCTTTATCTCACTGCGGAAGATCTGCTTCTGGGAGACGGCGTCCTGCAAAACCGAATTGTTCTCCATCGTGAAAAAATCTGCAGGAGGCAAAAGACGAAGAATCTGATAAAGAACACAAACCCCTCCCCCACCATGACTGTCCAATTCCTAACCCTAACCCTAAGGGAAAATCCTAACCCTACCCCTAACTTTACCCCTAGCCCAAAGGGAAAACCCTAAACCCTACCCCTAAACCTAACCCTAACCATAAACCTAAGCCTAAACCCTACCCATAACCCCAACCCAACCCCTAAGGAAAAACCCTACACTCTAAAAAGTAATTCGAGAGACCTGTTACCACCACTTAATTAAATGCATATTTCCAAGGTAAAAATTCTAATTTATTGTTTTAAATAAACTTTTTACGTTGAAAACCTATTTTAATAAGTTCTGTTGATATTATAATGTTGGAAATTATAGCAACCTAATTTTGTGTGTTGTGTACAGTCCCATTTCTGCATTCATTGATGTAAAAGGAAATTTAAGTTGTGGTAACTTAATAAAATGGACTTGGTAACTCAATTTTGTTCTAACTTGAGTTATTGCAAGTCTCCTCCCCCACCAACATAACGCAGAAAAAGCTGAGACATGTTGGAAGGAAGACCTGCTGCGGCACAGAGATATGAAAGACATTTTTAAAGGTGAAAATAATTTGCTTTACAAAGAAATTTGGAACTATTACTATTTGTAATCCCTTATAGCCTATAGCTCGAGAACTAGGTGTTAAAAGGCAACACCAACTAACAAACTTTGTCCTAATATAGTGCTGGTTGTTTTTAGCCTTGTGAACATAATTGCCTCATGTCAGTGGGTAGCATTGATAGTGCGCCATTTGTAAAATCTGCTAAGCTTGAAAAAGTTTTTTTTTGTGCCAGGGGAGTCAGTGTATTATAGATTTTAGCTTCTATGGCAATCTATATTCAAGACTTCATGGTTTGTTTAAAATATTTACTAAAGGCAAATCCACTTTGCACTGAAGGTGCACTTGGAAGTGCAGTCACTGTAGATCTGAGGGGGACATGCAAGGAAAATAAAAACAGCATTTTCGCTTGCACATGATTGGATGATAAAATCAGCAGAGCTTCCCCTAATTTCAGATCTTTCAGATTTGCCTTTAGTAAATAAACCCCAATAGTCTGATTGTTTATTGTCTTCTTTCCTTGGAGACGGAGGGACTGTTTTCCTCTCTCCCCTCCAACCTATGGCCACTATTGTGGTATTCCTATTTGTCTGTTTTTCTTCTTTTTTTTCTTTTTTTTTTATGCTCTTTCCCCCTTATCAGCTCCCTCTTCCTTCTTGCCCTAAGGCCGCTTTCACACTGAGGCGGCGTCAGTAGTAAAGCGCCGCTATTTTTAGCGGTGCTATTCGGCCGCTAGCGGGGTGTTTTTAACAACCACTTGTTAAAACCGCCGGCAAAGTGCAGCTGCCGGTGGTGCTGCTCAATAATTTCAATGGGCAGGGGTGCTGTAGGAGCGGTGTATCCATGAGAATTTCCCACACCATGTTTAAAATGCACTGCAGCTGTGTTCTGCAGTGAGTGTCAATTTTAAGCTAATGACACCCCAAATGCAGATCACAAACGCAGTGTGTTTGCTCACACTGGATCACGTGGTACAGAAGTACCACATGATCCGGTTGCAATGAGTTTCCAATTGTAGATACACTACTTTTAGTGCAGTACAAATTCAGCCCATCCAAAATGAATGAGCTGAAATCGTACTACACAGAACTGCATGTGAATCGCATGTGAACATACAGCGCATTCCTGTGCAATTTCCGGTGTGAGACGGTCCTAAGTTTATATTTGGCACTGTGGTTTTAGATATATTAGGATATATTATACATGGTACAAATCTTTATGTTTGAAACTTATTTTCTATTTTTGTTAACTTTCATATTTATGTTAAAAAACTCAACCGTTTTGTGTAATAAATTTAAGGCCCCTTTCACACTGGGGCGGTCAGTGCGTCCGTGGTAAAGTGCCGCTATTTTTTGCGCCGGTATTCGGCCGCTAGCAGGGCGGTTTTACCCCGCCAGTGGCCGAGAAGTGGTTAAAAAACACTGCAAGGCGGCTCTGCTGAGACGCTTTTTCAGCGGTATAGCCGTGCTGTTCCATTAAAAATTAATGGGGAGGAGCGGTATAAACACCACAAGATGTGGCTAGCAGGACTTTTTTCCCGTCCTGCTAGCGCACCGCTCCAGTGTAAAAGCCCTGGGGCTTTCACACTGGAGACAAAGCTTTAGGGTCACTGGAGACACAGTTTAGGGTCGGTTTGCAGGCGCTATTTTAAGCGCAATAGCGCCTGCAAACCACTCCAGTGTGAAAGGGGTCTAATTGTTTAACAATTGTGTTGTTGAATGAATTCATTTGTGAAAGCTAGTATAAAAACAAAGCTAATCACTAATAGAGAAAATAACTTTGGACCAACTTGAGTTTAGCTGTTTATTAACCTAAAGAAAGTGTGCTCATAATTGTAGAAATTAAGTACATGTGACTTAAAAAAATGATTGTAGAAACTGGAAAAACTAATTGGAGCAACTTAATATTGTTGACTACTCAACTTAAAAACATGTGTTTATAATGGCAGTAATTCAGTGGATGGTAAATAAAAATGCATTTATATCTAGCAGAAAAGCTAATTACCTCAACACAATGTAGGTTGTTGCTTCCACTTAATTTTACCTGACATTGTCATAACTTAAAAAGCTTGATGCAAACTGTTGCGTTATTTTTTTTTGTTGAGCCAAGACATTATTTTTTAGAGTGTAAACTCAAAACGCTACCCCTACCCCTAAACCCTAACCTTAACCACTAACTCTAAACCCTCAGCCCAAACCTAATCGTAAGGGAAAACCTTAATCCTACCCCTAAACCCAAACCTAACTCTGAGGGAAAACCCTAACTCCCTAACACTAACCCTAAGGGAAAACCCTAAACCCTACCCCTAACCCCAACCCCAAACCATAATTCTAACCCTAACCTTAACCCTAAACGCTAACCCTAACCCCAAATCTAACCCAAAGGGAAAACCAAAACCATACCCCAAAGGAAAAACCCTAAATGCTACCCCTAACCACAACCCTAACCCCAAACCTAACCCTAAGGGAAAACCCTAACCTCAACCCTAACCCCAAACCAAACCCTAAAGGAAAACCCTAACCCCAACCCCTAACACTAACACCAACCCTAACCCCAACCCTAAGGGAAAACCCTAACCCCAACTCCAACCATAACCCCTAACCCTAAACCCTAACCCCAAACCTAACCCTAAGGGAAAACCCTAACCCTACCCATATCCCCAACGCTAACCCCACCCTAACCCTAAGGGAAAATCCTAACCCTTCCCCAAACTTAAACTCTAACCTTACCCCTAACCCTAAGGGAAAACCCTAAACCCTACCCCTAAACCTAACCATACCCCTAAACCTAAGCCTAAACCCTTACCCTAAACCTGACCCCAATCCTAAGGGAAAACCTTAAACTTTAAACACTACCCCTAGCCCTAACCTTAACCATAACCTTAATTCTAAACCCTCAGCCCAACCCTAATCGTAAGGGAAAACATTAACCCTACCCCTAACCTAACCCTAACCCTGAGGGGAAATCCTTACCCCAACCCTAACTCTAACCCTGAACCCTAACCCCAAACCTTACCCTAACAGAAAACCCTAACCCTACCCCTAGGCCCCTAACACTAACCCTAACTCTAAAGGGAAAACCCTACCCATAACCCCAACCCCAAACCCTAATTCTAACCCTAACACCTTAACCCTAAGGGAAAACCCTAAATGCTACCCCTACCCTTAACCCCAACCCTAACCACAAACCTAACCTGAACCTTAACCCTAAACTCTAACCCCAAACCTAACCCTACCCCAAAGGGAAAACCCTAAATGCTATCCCTAACCACAACCCTAACCCTAAACCCCAACCCCAAACCTAACCCTAAGGGAAAACTCCAACCCTAATCTTAACCTCAAACCTAACCCTAACCTCAAACCTAACGCTAAGGGAAAACCCCAACCATAACCCCTAACACCAACCCTAACCCCAACCCTAAGGGAAAACCCTAACCCCAACCCTAACCCTGAACCCTAACCCCAAACCTAACCCTAAGGAAAAACCCTAGCCTTACCCCTATCCTCAACCCTAACCCCACCCCCAAACCTAACCCTAAGGGAAAATCCTAACCCTACCCCAAACCCTAACCTTACCCCTAACCCTCACCCTAACAATAAGCCTAAACCCTTAACCTAAACCTACCCCTAAGGGAAAACCCTAAACTCTAAACGTTACCCCTAGCCCTAAACCATAACCTTAACCCTAACCCCTAACCCTAACTCTAAACCCTCAGCCCAACCCTAATCATAAGGGAAAACCTTAACCCTACCCCTAACCCCAAACCTGAGGGAAAATCCTAACCCCAACCCATACTCTAACCCTAAACCCTAACCCAAAACCTAACCCTAAGGGATAACCCTAACCCCTAACACTAACCCCAACACTAGCCCCCTAACACCCTACCCCTTAGGGAAAACCCTAAACCCTACCCCTTACCCCAACCATAACCTTAACCCGAACCCTAACCACAAACCTAACCCTAACCTTAACCCTAAACCTACCCCTACCCAAAAGGGAAAACCCTAAACCCTAAATGCTACCCCTAACCACAACCCTAACCCTAAGGGAAAACCCTAACGCCAACCATAACCCCTAACCCCAACCCTAACCTCAAACCTAACCCTAACCCCAAACCTAACCCTAAGGCAAAACCATAACCCCAACCATAACCCCTAACCCTAACACCAACCCTAACCCTAAGGGAAAACCCTAACCTCAATACCAACCATAACTCCTAACCCTAACTCGAACCCTGAATCCTAACCCTAAGGGAAAATGCTAACCCTACCCCAAACCTAAACCCTAAACCTAAGGGAAAACCCTAAACCCTAGACCTAAACCTAATGCTAACCATAAACCTAAGCCTAAACCCTAAACGCTACCCCTAGCCCTAACCTAGCCCTAGCCCTAAGGAAAAACCCTCAGCCCAACCCAAATCATAAGGGAAAACCTTAACCCTACCCCTAACCCCAACCTAACTCTGAACCCTAACCCCAAACCTAACCCTAAGGGAAAACCCTAACCCTACCCCCCTAAAACTAAGGGAAAACCCTAAACCCTACCCCCTTATTCTAACCCTAACACCCTAACCCTAAGGGAAAACCCTAAATGCTACCCCTAACCCCTTATTCTAACCCTAACACCCTAACCCTACCCCTATGGGAAAATCCTAAACCCTAAATTCTACCCCTAACCTTATCCCCAACCCTAACCCTAACGACAAACGTAACCCTAACCCCAACCTTACTCTAATAGATAACTGGATGACAAACAGTTATCTTAAACTCAACGGTTCGAAAACAGAACTTCTACTGTTTCACATCAACCGGAAAAATCCCCACGCGACAACATGGACACCCCCACCCATTCTGGGTAAAACTATCACCCCTAGCACCAAAGTCAAAAGTCTCGGAGTCATTTTCGACACCTACATGACAATGGATGCACAAATAGGGTCAGTAGTCAGCGGATCCCACCATCTGCTGCGCCTACTACGCAGACTCCTCCCTTTATCCCGAAAGAGGACATTGCAGTCGTGGTGGGAACAATCATCAATTCCAGACTCGACTACGCAAATGCCCTCTATCTAGGACTCCCAAAGTACCAAACCACTCCTCTGCAAGTCGTTCAAAATACGGCCGCTCAACTAGTGACTGGGAAAAACCCTGGGAATCAATCTCACCTTCACCGAGATCCCTTCACTGAGATCCCTTCGCTGAGATCCCTTCACTGAGATCCCTTCACTGAGATCCCTTCACTGAGATCCCTTCACTGAGAACCCTTCACCGAGATCCCTTCGCTGAGATCCCTTCACTGAGATCCCTTCCCTGAGATCCCTTCACTGAGATCCCTTCACTGAGATCCCTTCACCGAGATCCCTTCACTGAGATCCCTTCACTGAGATCCCTTCATTGGTTGCCAGTAAAAGACAGAATCACTTTCAAGGCACTCTGCCTAATACATAAGTGTATTCAAGGCAACGCCCCCCAATATCTATGCAAAAAAATAAAAGCCCACAACCCCAATCACATTCTGCGATCCACCAATCAAAACCTCCTCCAGATACCCAAGGCCAGATACAAGTCCAAAGGAGATCGCAGATTTGCAGTCCAAGGACCCCGCCTGTGGAATGCACTACCAACCACCATCCGATTGGAGGAGAACCACTTGGCCTTCAGGAGAAAGATTAAAACCCATCTCTTCTGAGGTCAAGGGGTTCCTTACCCATGAAATGCATACAGCGCCCAGAGGCGATTCAGTTCCCATGTGTTGCGCTATATAAGTTTTTCACTCACTCACTAACCCTACCCCAAAGGGAAAACCCTAAACCTACCCCTACCCAAAAGGGAAAACCCTAAATGCTAACCCTAACCCCACCCCTAACCCTACCCAAAAGTGAAAACCCTAAATGGTACCCCTAACCCTACCCTACCCTAACCACAACCCTAACCCCAAACCTAACCCTAAGGGAAAATCCTAACCCTACCCCTAACTCTAATACTAACCCCAATCCTAACCCTATCCCCAACCCCCTAACACTAACCCTAAACACAAACCTAGCCCT
Source organism: Rana temporaria (assembly GCF_905171775.1). Classification (NCBI taxonomy): domain Eukaryota; kingdom Metazoa; phylum Chordata; class Amphibia; order Anura; family Ranidae; genus Rana; species Rana temporaria. The sequence goes on along the minus strand of NC_053494.1, from coordinate 223,899,972 downwards.
AAGGGAAAACCCTACAACTAACCCCAACCCCAATCCTAACCCCCTAACCCTAAGGGAAAACCCTAAATGCTACCCCTACCCTTAACCCCAACCCTAAACCCTACCCCTAGCCTAATCCTAAGGGAATACCCTAACCCCAACCCTACCTCTAAGGGAAAACCCTAAACGCTACCCCTAACCCCAACCTTAGCCCCCTAACCCTACGAGAAAATACTAAACCCTAAATGCTCCCCCTAACCCTAAACCCTTACCCCAACCCTAACGCTCCCTCTAACCCTGACCCTACCGGCAATCCCTAATCCCAACCCTAACCCCAAACCTAACCCTAAGGGAAAACCCTAACCCCAAACCCTAAGGGAAAACCCTAACCCTACCCATAACACTAATCCCAACCCTAACCCTTACCCCTAACCCTAAGGGAAAACCCCAAATCTTAAACACAAACCTAACCCTAACCCTAAGGGAAAACCCTAACCCTACTTCTCCCCCTAACACTAACCCCAACCCATAACCCTAAAGGAAAACTCTAAACCCTAAATGCTACCCCAACCCTAACCCTAAGGGAAACCCTAACACTAACCCCAACCCTAAGGGAAAACTCTAAAACCTAACCCTAACCCTAAGGAAAAACGCTAAACCCTAAATGCTACCCCTAACCTCAACCCTAACACCCAACTTTAACCCCAAACCTAAACATAACCCTAACCCCAAGGGAAAACCCTAACCATACCCCTAACCCCCTACCTCAAACCTACCCCTAACCCCAAGGGAAAACCATCAACCCTAAACACTACCCCTAAGGGAAAACGCTAAACCCAAAAATGCTACCCCTAACCCTAAACCTTAACCCTAAGGGAAAACCCTAACCCTAATCTCTAAACCTAACCCTACCCCCTAACCCCAAGGGGAAACCCTAACCATACCCCTAAGGAAAATGCTAAACCCTAAACGCTACCCCTAACCAACAACTTTAACCCCAAACCTAAACATAACCCTAACCCTAACCCCAAGGGAAAAACCTAACCTCAAACCTAACCTTACTCCTGACCCTAAGAGAAAACCCTCATCCCTAAACATTACCCCTAACCCCTAAGGGAAAACGCTAAACTTTAAACGCTACCCCTAACCCTAAGGGAAAACCCTATCCCTACCCCTAACCTTAACCTCTAAACCTAACCCTACCCCCCGACCCTAAGGGAAAACCCTAAATGCTACCCCGAACCTTAAACCTAACCCTCACCCTAAGGGAAAACCTTAACCCTACCCTTAACCTCCTAACCCTACCCCTAAGGGAGAACCCTAAATACTACCCCTAACCCTAACCATAAACCTAAGCCTAAACCCTAACCCCTAACTCCCTAATCCTCATCCCTAAACCTAACCCCCAACCCTAACCCCACCCCTAACTCTAACCCTAAATCCTAACCCTAAACCTAACCTCTAAACCTTAACCCCATAACCCTATCACTAACTCTAAACCCTAAACCCCAACCCTAATCCCCTAACCCCAACCCTTACCCCCTAAACCTAAACCCACCCCTAACTCTACCCCTAAAACCCTAACTCCTAACCCAACCTTAACCCCCTAACCCATAAAGAACACACACCCCTCCCCCACCCCCACCATGACTGTTCCAATTCCTGAGTCTTAGGCCCCGTACACACGACCAAACATGTATGCTGAAACTGGTCCGCGGGCCAGTTTCAGCATACATGTTCGGTCGTGTGTAGGCGCGAGCGGGCCGAATTCCAGCAAACATTTGCCCGCCGGGCCTTTTCCCAGCGGGCAAATATTCCTGGACGTGTTTTAAAACCGTCCGCTGGAATCCTGCCCGCTCGGACATGTACGGTCGTCAGTACAGACCTACCGTACATGTCCGAGCGCCCGCCGTCCCTCGCATGCGTGGAAGCCTTTAAATGGCAGGCCCGCCCACGTCTCCGCGTCATCGCCGCGGCGACGACGCGGACACGCCCCGCGTATTGTTTACGCGCGGACTTCTGTACAATGATTAGTACAACCATCATACAGAAGCCCTCTGGCAGGCATGTACGGTGAAAACGGTCCGACGGACCGGTTTCATCGTACATGTTTGCTCGTGTGTACCCGGCCTTAGCCTTATTTTTCAAGGGAAAACCCTAAAGCCCAACCCTATACCTCTAACCCTAACCACTAACATTACCCCTAACTCTAACCCCTATCCCTTACCCAAACCCTAAATCCTAACCCCCTAACACCAACCCTAAACCGTAACCCATAAAGAACACACCCCCCTCCCCCACTGTAACGGTCACCACCGTTTACGATATTCCCATTCCATCAGCCACAACAGCTTATCTGACACTCCAACCATCCAGCAGACCTGATCCATACCAATTCCCCAGAAAGACGAGACAAGCTCCGTTCTCTGAGTCAAAATGTATGAACTAACTTTAAATGGTTCCTTAGCTTTCTTATATACAGTACAAATATGTTACAGTAATCAAAGGAACAAAGGAACTCTCCACCCACACATCACACAGTGGGGCCTCAATCACATTCTTTTAGCTAATGACATTCAGAAAAGTTAATTATCCCCAGACGTCTGGACTCCAATACTAAGTGATTCACCTGCATAATACACATTTCTATGTCAGACATTTTGGCACCGATTTAACATGACCTAATTACTACAGCTGAGAAGTCAGACTCTCACCTGCTATTCCTATCACATAGTATCATCAATAGACTTTTCACACAAACACATTCCTTTACTAAACATAATTGACATGCTAATTCCCTACCCCTGAAAGAAGACATCTGACCTTTCAGACTTAGCTAGCATCTCACAATGGAATGTCTAGGAGCAGCCCCAATTAACATCTCAAAAGCATGTGTCCTCACATTGAATGGAAACACTCCACTGACCAGGTGGGGTCAGAATAACCACTTGTAATATCTCAAGATATCCTGCAATATGAATTATCAGATATCAGTCACCCTATACCCAAAAGGGGCACAGAGTGACCCTAGACCCAAGAGTCATTAGTGACACTGGGACAGGAGTACCCCTCATCCTTCAAAAGTCTCTGGGTGGCACGGGTCCTTCCGTTACACCCACCATGACTGTTCCAATTCCTGAGTCCTAGCCTTATTCTTCAAGGGAAGACCCTAACCCCTAAACCCTAACTTTAACACCCTAACCCTAAGCCCATAACCTAACCCTAAACCCTAACCTCTAACCCATAGGTGGCAAACACAAGGCCCGCGGGCCAAATCCGGTCCTCCAGGCCATTTCATGTGGCCCCTTGCAGCTGCAGGAGAGCTCCAGCCCTCCCCTGGTCCTACTCTAGACCCTTACTTTCTGTTTTCAAGCAATGCATCCAGCTTCTTCCCAGTAGCAGCATAAGGAAAGGGGGGTGCACTGTGATGTAAGGGAGAGTGGGGGACTCAACTTCTGATGGTGGGGGGGCTCTTGACATCTAATGTAAGGGGGAGGGGATGCTCTGGACATCTAATATTACAGATACAACCGGCCCTTTTGAGGGCAATCATAATGCTGATGCAGCCCCCCATGAAATGGAGTTTGACACCCCTGCTCTAACCCAAAACCCTGTGATTGGTTACATTTGGGATTGGGGTTGGGACTGACCTGAGGGGTTGATGGTGCTGTGGACGGTGAACATCGGGACTCCGGGACCTACAAGGCAGGAAAGACGGGTCAGAACATGTGGAGGAAAGAAATGGCCGCCAACTCTCTGGAGCTATGAGTATGAAGAGAGAAGGAAATGAAATGTCAGATTCTGAGGATCTCACCCATATATTATACAATCACTTATGGATTCCGATCTGCCCATCGCTGAAAGAGAAAACTGGACACAATGTACACCTGCTAGGGGGAATCTTCAGCCAGTTCCCCATGGTTCTCCTCTATGAGGGTTCTTTGCTGAGTCTAGGGGCGGTGAATGGATCTTATGGAGGATCTTATGGAGGATCTTATGGAGGATCTTTTGATGGATCCTATGGAGGATCTTATGGAGGATCTTATGATGGATCTTATGGAGGATCTTATGATGGATCTTATGATGGATCTTATGATGGGTCTTATAGAGAATCTTATGGTGGATTTTATAGAGAATCTTATGGAGGATCTTATGATGGATCTTTTGGTGAATCTTTCAGTTGATGGATCTTATGGAGGATCTTATGATTGATCTTATGGTGGATCTTTCTGTTGATGGATCTTATGGAGGATCTTTTAGAGAATCTTATGGTGGATCTTATGATTGATCTTATGGTGGATCTTTCTGTTGATGGATCTTATGGAGGATCTTTTAGAGAATCTTATGGAGGATCTTATGATGGATCATATAGAGAATCTTATGGAGGATCTTATGATGGATCTTATGGAGGATCTTTTTGTTGATGGATTTTATGATAGATCTTTTGATAGACCTTTTGGTGGATCTTTCTGTTGATGGATCTTATGGAGGATCTTACGATGGATCATATGATGGATTTTATGATGGATCTTATGGAGGATCTTTTTGTTGATGGATCTTATGATGGATCTTTCTGTTGATGAATCTTATGATGGATCTTATGGAGGCTCTTATGGTGGATCTTATGATGGATCTTATGGAGGCTCTTATGGTGGATCTTATGATGGATCTTATGGAGGCTCTTATGGTGGATCTTATGATGGATCTTATGGTGGATCTTTCTGTTGATGAATCTTATGATGGATCTTATGGAGGCTCTTATGGTGGATCTTATGATGGATCTTATGGAGGATCTTTTTGTTGATGGATCTTATGATGGACCTTTTGGTGGATCTTATGGAGGATCTTATGATGGATCTTATGATGGATTTAGAACATTTGAACCACCACAACATTTAGTCAGACAATCTGCAGCATTGGGATCCTCTGATTGGTCGGTTTCTCACCTTTGCAGTGCAGTAGGAAGTGATGATTTAAGGGGCTGAACTTTGCGTTGAAGAAGGAGCATTGATCGCGGACCAATCCACAGGACAGACACTGACGGTTCAGCAATCCGAATATGGAGACGCTGGAGGGAGAAGGAGTGACAGTTAGTCGGGTTTCTCGGGGTCAGACATAAAAACAAATATCCCGGAGTCTAAGGTAGTTAAATGATAAAATTAATTCCAAAAAAAGTAAAGTTTACACATTTCGCCCCTCCCCCCTCCCCAGGGCTGTGATTTTCTTAGTGACTGAGTCACCTGCCCTGATGAAGGGGGGGTCTGTTTGGCCCCCAAAATGCGTAAACTTTACTCTGCTTTGAGTTCATTTTGTTCATTTATTGGACTCTCATTGGATTGCATGCGTGTCAGTGTCAGTGTGTACTCTGGGAACACCCAACCATGGGAGCAGCTCAGAGTTCAATGACCCAATGGGAGGGGATGAGACTTGGGGGGGGCTATATGGGTTGGGGGAGTCTCCGAGGGTTTAAGGGGATATCCTGGGGCTTGTAGGGGGTCTCAGATTGAATGTGGGTGGTCTCTGGGGAATTACGGGTTCAGATGAGGATTATAAGGGTCTCTGGGGGGATTAGAGGGTCTCTGTGGGTCTCAGAGGCATTGTGGGGGCTCTCTGGGAGATTGTGGGGGGTCTCTGGGGGGATGTGGAGGTTCTCTGAGATATTGTAGGAGTTCTAAGGGGGATTGTAGGGGGGGTCTCAGGGGATTCTGAGGGTCTCTGGGAGGATGTGGTGGGTCCCCGGGGCATTGTAGAGGGTTTTGGGGGGATTGTGGGGGGTCTCAGGGGATTCTGAGGGTGTGGTGGGTCCCCGGGGGATTGTAGAGGGTATTGGGGGATTGTGGGGGTTCCCTGGGGAATTGTGGAGGTTCTCTGAGATATTGTAGGAGTTCTAAGGGGGATTGTAGGGGGGGGATCTCAGGGGATTCTGAGGGTCTCTGGGAGGTTGTGGTGGGTCCCTGGGGCATTGTAGAGGGTATTGGGGGGATTGTGGGGGGTCTCAGGGGATTCTGAGGGTCTCTGGGAGGTTGTGGTGGGTCCCCGGGGAATTGTAGAGGGTATTGGGGAATTGTGGGGGTTCCCTGGGGAATTGTGGAGGTTTTCTGGGGGAATGTAGGGGGGGTCTTTGGTGGAATTGTAGGGGTCTCAGGGGGATTGTGGGGTCTCTGAGATATTGTAGAAGTTCTAAGGGGGATTGTGGGGGGTCTCTGGGAGGTTGTGGTGGGTCCCCGGGGCATTGTAGAGGGTATTGGGGCATTGCGGGGGTTCCCTGGGGAATTGTGGAGGTTTTCTGGGGGAATGTAGGGGGATCTTTGGTGGAATTGTAGGGATCATAGGGGGATTGTGGGGTCTCTGAGATATTGTAGAAGTTCTAAGGGGGATTGTGGGGGGTCTCTGGGAGGATGTGGTGGGTCCCCGAGGGATTGCAGAGGGTATTGGGGGCATTGTGGGGGTTCTCTGGGGAATTGTGGAGGTTTTCTGGGGGAATGTAGGGGGGTCTTTGGTGGAATTGTAGGGGTCCCAGGGGGATTGTGGGGTCTCTGCCCTTTTATATTCCTGGGTAATAAGGAGCTCTGACATAGATAGACTTTGAGGAGAAATCTAGAAATGGGTGTCCAGGGGTGACGACTGCCCAGTGCTTGATGACCTCATTGGGTAGATCCTCCCCAGTGTAATATGTCATGGCGGACCCCCGGCCCCCGGGCCCCGATATATTGTCAGACTGAAATATGAAAGGGGTGTCGGGGATGGAAATCTGCTCTAGTGATGCCGCTTTGTGCTCACAACCCCGTACTGCCATTACACACAATGCAGCTGAAGTCACCAGTGTTCTCTCCTCGGCCTCCATCCACACCCCCCTGTGATCAGGAGATGGAAGGGACTTCAGTCCTTCCGCTTTATCATCTGAGATAATAGAAGCTCACTGAACACGGGACCATCTGCCCCACCAAGGGGCATTTCATAGGGCAGGTAGTGGAGCTCCCAAGTTCAGGGGAGTATAGGGTGACACGGTGGAGGGGAGTATAGGGTGACACGGGGGAGGGGAGTATAGGGTGACACGGGGGAGGGGAGTATAGGGTGACACGGGGGAGGGGAGTATAGGGTGACACGGGGGAGGGGAGTATAGGGTGACACAGGGGAGGGGAGTATAGGGTGACACAGGGGAGGGGAGTATAGGGTGACACAGGGGAGGGGAGTATAGGGTGACACGGGGGAGGGGAGTATAGGGTGACACAGGGGAGGGGAGTATAGGGTGACACAGGGGGAGGGGAGTATAGGGAGACAGGGGGAGGGGAGTATAGGGTGACACGGGGGAGGGGAGTATAGGGAGACAGGGGGAGGGGAGTATAGGGTGACACGGGGAGGGGAGTATAGGGAGACAGGGGGAGGGGAGTATAGGGTGACACAGGGGAGGAGAGTATAGGGTGACACAGGGGAGGAGAGTATAGGGTGACACAGGGGAGGGGAGTATAGGGTGACACAGGGGAGGGTAGTATAGGGTGACACAGGGGAGGGGAGTATAGGGAGACACGGGGGAGGAGAGTATAGGGTGACACAGGGGAGGGGAGTATAGGGTGACACAGGGGAGGGGAGTATAGGGAGACACGGGGGAGGAGAGTATAGGGTGACACAGGGGAGGGGAGTATAGGGTGACACAGGGGAGGGGAGTATAGGGTGACACAGGGGAGGGGAGTATAGGGTGACACAGGGGAGGGGAGTATAGGGTGACACAGGGGAGGGGAGTATAGGGTGACACAGGGGAGGGGAGTATAGGGTGACACAGGGGAGGGGAGTATAGGGTGACACAGGGGGAGGGGAGTATAGGGTGACACAGGGGAGGGGAGTATAGGGTGACACGGGGAGGGGAGTATAGGGAGACAGGGGGAGGGGAGTATAGGGTGACACAGGGGAGGGGAGTATAGGGTGACACGGGGGAGGGGAGTATAGGGTGACACAGGGGAGGGGAGTATAGGGTGACACGGGGGAGGGGAGTATAGGGTGACACGGGGGAGGGGAGTATATGGTGACACGGGGGAGGGGAGTATAGGGTGACACAGGGGAGGGGAGTATAGGGTGACACAGGGGAGGGGAGTATAGGGTGACACGGGGGAGGGGAGTATAGGGAGACAGGGGGAGGGGAGTATAGGGTGACACGGGGGAGGGGAGTATAGGGTGACACAGGGGAGGGGAGTATAGGGTGACACAGGGGAGGAGAGTATAGGGTGACACAGGGGAGGGGAGTATAGGGTGACACAGGGGAGGAGAGTATAGGGTGACACGGGGGAGGGGAGTATAGGGAGACAGGGGGAGGGGAGTATAGGGTGACACGGGGGAGGGGAGTATAGGGTGACACAGGGGAGGAGAGTATAGGGTGACACGGGGGAGGGGAGTATAGGGTGACACAGGGGAGGGGAGTATAGGGTGACACAGGGGAGGGGAGTATAGGGTGACACAGGGGGAGGGGAGTATAGGGTGACACGGGGGAGGGGAGTATAGGGTGACACAGGGGAGGAGAGTATAGGGTGACACGGGGGAGGGGAGTATAGGGAGACAGGGGGAGGGGAGTATAGGGTGACACGGGGGAGGGGAGTATAGGGTGACACAGGGGAGGGGAGTATAGGGTGACACAGGGGAGGGGAGTATAGGGTGACACAGGGGAGGGGAGTATAGGGTGACACAGGGGAGGGGAGTATAGGGTGACACGGGGAGGGGAGTATAGGGAGACAGGGGGAGGGGAGTATAGGGTGACACGGGGGAGGGGAGTATAGGGTGACACAGGGGAGGGGAGTATAGGGAGACAGGGGGAGGGGAGTATAGGGTGACACGGGGGAGGGGAGTATAGGGTGACACAGGGGAGGGGAGTATAGGGTGACACGGGGGAGGGGAGTATAGGGTGACACGGGGGAGGGGAGTATATGGTGACACGGGGGAGGGGAGTATATGGTGACACGGGGGAGGGGAGTATAGGGTGACACGGGGGAGGGGAGTATATGGTGACACGGGGAGGGGAGTATAGGGTGACACAGGGGAGGGGAGTATAGGGTGACACAGGGGAGGGGAGTATAGGGTGACACGAGGGAGGGGAGTATAGGGTGACACGGGGGAGGGGAGTATAGGGTGACACAGGGAGGGGAGTATAGGGTGACACGGGGGAGGGGAGTATAGGGTGACACGGGGGAGGGGAGTATAGGGTGACACGGGGGAGGGGAGTACAGGGAGACACGGGGGAGGGGAGTATAGGGTGACACGGGGGAGGGGAGTATAGGGTGACACAGGGGAGGGGAGTATAGGGTGACACAGGGGAGGGGAGTATAGGGTGACACAGGGGAGGGGAGTATAGGGTGACACAGGGGAGGGGAGTATAGGGTGACACAGGGGGAGGGGAGTATAGGGTGACACAGGGGAGGGGAGTATAGGGTGACACAGGGGAGGGGAGTATAGGGTGACACGGGGGAGGGGAGAATAGGGTGACACGGGGGAGGGGAGTATAGGGTGACACAGGGAGGGGAGAATAGGGTGACACGGGGGAGGGGAGTATAGGGTGACACAGGGGAGGGGAGTATAGGGTGACACGGGGGAGGGGAGTATAGGGTGACATGGGGAGGGGAGTATAGGGTGACACAGGGAGGGGAGTATAGGGTGACACAGGGGAGGGGAGAATAGGGTGACACGGGGGAGGGGAGTATATGGTGACACGGGGGAGGGGAGTATAGGGTGACACGGGGGAGGGGAGTATAGGGTGACACAGGGGAGGGGAGTATAGGGTGACACGGGGGAGGGGAGTATAGGGTGACACGGGGGAGGGGAGTATAGGGTGACACGGGGGAGGGGATTATAGGGTGACACGGGGGAGGGGAGTATAGGGTGACACAGGGGAGGGGAGTATAGGGTGACACGGGGGAGGGGAGTATAGGGTGACACAGGGGAGGGGAGTATAGGGTGACACAGGGGAGGGGGAGTATAGGGTGACACAGGGGAGGGGAGTATAGGGTGACACGGGGGAGGGGAGTATAGGAGACACGGGGGAGGGGAGTATAGGGTGACACAGGGGAGGGGAGTATAGGGTGACACGGGGGAGGGGAGTATAGGGTGACACAGGGGAGGGGAGTATAGGGTGACACGGGGGAGGGGAGTATAGGGTGACACAGGGAGGGGAGTATAGGGTGACACAGGGAGGGGAGTATAGGGTGACACGGGGGAGGGGAGTATAGGGTGACACGGGGGAGGGGAGTATAGGGTGACACAGGGAGGGGAGTATAGGGTGACACGGGGAGGGGAGTATAGGGTGACACGGGGGAGGGGAGTACAGGGTGACACGGGGGAGGGGAGTATAGGGTGACACAGGGAGGGGAGTATAGGGTGACACGGGGAGGGGAGTATAGGGTGACACGGGGGAGGGGAGTATAGGGTGACACGGGGGAGGGGAGTATAGGGAGACACGGGGGAGGGGAGTATAGGGTGACACAGGGGAGGGGAGTATAGGGTGACACGGGGGAGGGGAGTATAGGGTGACACGGGGGAGGGGAGTACAGGGTGACACGGGGGAGGGGAGTATAGGGTGACACAGGGGAGGGGAGTATAGGGTGACACAGGGGAGTATAGGGTGACACAGGGGAGGGGAGTATAGGGAGACAGGGGGAGGGGAGTATAGGGTGACACGGGGAGGGGAGTATAGGGAGACACGGGGGAGGGGAGTATAGGGTGACACGGGGAGGGGAGTATAGGGAGACACGGGGGAGGGGAGTACAGGGTGATACGGGGGAGGGGAGTACAGGGAGACACGGGGGAGGGGAGTATAGGGTGACACGGGGGAGGGGAGTATAGGGAGACAGGGGGAGGGGAGTATAGGGAGACACGGGGGAGGGGAGTATAGGGTGACACGGGGGAGGGGAGTATAGGGAGACAAGGGGAGGGGAGAATGGAGAGTAATTTCCCTGGAGATTTCCCATCATCCTCTGCTCCGGGGTAATTACAGTGAATGGATCCCATTATTATTTGTTTGGGAGGAGCTCCGACTGTCATTTGTGTGGAAATGATTTATAGCGAGTGATACCGTCCGGCACATTATTCTAACTGCGAGCCGCTGGGCGTCCGTACCTGTACAGCTGGCGACCGCGGGGCGAGTCCTCCGTACTGAGGAAGTATCTGGAGGAGATGAAAGATGTGCAAGATCAGATCGGCACCGACCTCCCCCCCCCCAGAATATCACTGAAGATCGGCACCGACCCCCCCCCCCAGAATATCACCGAAGATCGGCACCGACCCCCCAGAATATCACCGAAGATCGGCACCGACCCCCCAGAATATCACCGAAGATCGGCACCAACCCCCCCCCCCAGAATATCACCGAAGATCGGCACCAACCCAGACCCCCCCCCCCCCCCAGAATATCACCGAAGATCGGCACCAACCCAGACCCCCCCCCCCCCAGAATATCACCGAAGATCGGCACCAACCCAGACCCCCCCCCCCCCCAGAATATCACCGAAGATCGGCACCGACCCCCCAGAATATCACCGAAGATCGGCACCAACCCAGACCCCCCCCCAGAATATCACCGAAGATCGGCACCGACCCCCAGAATATCACCGAAGATCGGCACCAACTCAGACCCCCCCCCAGAATATCACCGAAGATCGGCACCGACCCCCCAGAATATCACCGAAGATCGGCACCAACCCAGACCCCCCCCCAGAATATCACCGAAGATCGGCACCGACCCCCCAGAATATCACCGAAGATCGGCACCAACCCAGACCCCCCCCCAGAATATCACCGAAGATCGGCACCGACCCCCCAGAATATCACCGAAGATCGGCACCGACCCCCCAGAATATCACCGAAGATCGGCACCAACCCACACCCCCCCCCCCCCAGAATATCACCGAAGATCGGCACCGACCCCCCAGAATATCACCGAAGATCGGCACCAACCCAGACCCCCCCCAGAATATCACCGAAGATCGGCACCGACCCCCCAGAATATCACCGAAGATCGGCACCAACTCAGACCCCCCCCCCCAGAATATCACCGAAGATCGGCACCGACCCCCCAGAATATCACCGAAGATCGGCACCAACCCAGACCCCCCCCCCCCCAGAATATCACCGAAGATCGGCACCAACCCAGACCCCCCCCCCCAGAATATCACCGAAGATCGGCACCAACCCAGACCCCCCCCCCCAGAATATCACCAAAGATCGGCACCAACCCAGACCCCCTCCCAGAATATTGGCAAAGACTCTTCAACACATATCACCCCGTATTTATCACCGTACGCCCCGACAATGAATATACAATGAAGGGACACTCACAGCTTCTGAGACGGCTCGTCATACGCCAAGATCCGGATCACCTCCCAACTCCCCGACGTCAGATGACGGATGCTCACCAGATCTGTCCTTGCCTGAAAAGAGAATAAAACTAATAATCCCCTAAAGACGCACCATAGAGACCGTATACAATCCCGTATACACCATACAGACCATATATAATCCCGTATACACACCATACAGACCATATACACTATATACACCATACAGACCGTATACACTATATACACCATACAAACCGTATACACTATATACACCATACAGACCGTATACACTATATACACCATACAGACCGTATACACTATATACACCATACAGACCGTATATAATCCCGTATACACTATATACACCATACAAACCGTATACACTATATACACCATACAAACCGTATACACTATATACACCATACAAACCGTATACACTATATACACCATACAGACCGTATACACTATATACACCATACAAACCGTATACACTATATACACCATACAGACCGTATACACTATATACACCATACAAACCGTATACACTATATACACCATACAGACCGTATACACTATATACACCATACAAACCGTATACACTATATACACCATACAAACCGTATACACTATATACACCATACAGACCGTATACACTATATACACCATACAAACCGTATACACTATATACACCATACAAACCGTATACACTATATACACCATACAAACCGTATACACTATATACACCATACAAACCGTATACACTATATACACCATACAGACCGTATACACTATATACACCATACAGACCGTATACACTATATACACCATACAGACCGTATACACTATATACACCATAGAGACCGTATACACTATATACACCATAGAGACCGTATACAATCCCGTATACACCATACAGACCATATATAATCCCGTATACACACCATACAGACCATATACACTATATACACCATACAGACCGTATACACTATATACACCATACAGACCGTATACACTATATACACCATACAGACCGTATACACTATATACACCATACAGACCGTATACAATCCCGTATACACTATATACACCACACAGACAGTATACAATCCCGTATACACTATATACACCACACAGACAGTATACACTATATACACCATACAGACCGTATACACTATATACACCATACAGACCGTATACACTATATACACCATACAGACCGTATACACTATATACACCATACAGACCGTATACACTATATACACCACACAGACCGTATACACTATATACACCATACAAACCATATACACTATATACACCATACAAACCGTATACACTATATACACCATACAAACCGTATACACTATATACACCATACAAACCGTATACACTATATACACCATACAGACCGTATACACTATATACACCACACAGACCGTATACACTATATACACCATACAGACCGTATACACTATATACACCATACAGACCGTATACACTATATACACCATACAGACCGTATACAATCCCGTATACACTATATACACCACACAGACAGTATACAATCCCGTATACACTATATACACCATACAGACCGTATACACTATATACACCATACAGACCGTATACACTATATACACCATACAGACCGTATACACTATATACACCATACAGACCGTATACACTATATACACCATACAGACCGTATACACTATATACACCACACAGACAGTATACAATCCCGTATACATTATATACACCACACAGACAGTATACAATCCCGTATACACTATGCAATTTGGGTGCCGTGGAACGCCCCATAATGCACTGTGAGATCGCATTGCTGTATGATGATTGGCCAATCCCAGCACCCTCTGCTAAGAGAGCCATAATTGGCCAAAGGCCTCCAAAACACTACTACTGCTTGTGACACACCTCTCTCCTCCACCCCCTCCTCCTCTTCTCTGTGGCCTCTTCCTGTGCTGTGTCGTCCTCAGAACCAGCCGTGCTCCGTAGGCGTACGAGGGGCTACGCAGGAATGCAGCCCAAGAGATGCCATGCGGTGCTCCGTAGGCATACGACGGGCTACGCAGGAATGCAGCCCAAGAGATGCCATGCGGTGCTCCGTAGGCATACGACGGGCTACGCAGGAATGCAGGCTAAGAGATGCCATGCGGTGCTAGAGCTGGTGTGCTTGGGGGACTGGAGCCACACTGGGGAAGAGGTTCTTTCAGCTCTGCAGGGGCAGGCTCAGAGGTGGTTGACGCCACGCCAGCTTCAGTCAGGAATGGTTTTGTGCGACAATGGCACCAACCTCCTCTCTGCCCTGCGACAGGGACAACTGACCCATGTGCCCTGTTTTGCGCATTTGTTCTCAATTTGGTGGTGCAGCGGTCCTTGGGCAGGTACCCGGGCTTACATGATGTCCTGAAGCAGGCCAGGAAAGTCTGTGTGCATTTCCGGAGGTCATATAATGCCACTGCTCGGCTGACAGACCTCCAAAGGTAATACAACCTGCCCAAGAACTGCCTAATCTGCGACATGCCCACCAGATGGAACTCTACGTTGGCCATGCTGCAGCGGCTGCACACGCAGCAGAGGGCCATCAATGAGTACCTGTGCCAATATGGCAGCAGACAGGGTCAGGGGAGCTTGTTTTTTTTCACCACGCCAGTGGGCCTTGATCAGGGATGCATGCACTGTCCTGTCACCATTTGAGGAGGCCACGAGGATGGTGAGCAGTGACAGTGCATGCATCAGTGAGACTGTCCCGCTTATTCACATGTTGGAGCACACCCTACGTGGAATAATGGACAGGGCCCTTGAGGCAGAACAGAGGGAGGAAGAGGAGGACTTCCTTACCTCTCAAGGCCCCCTTTTTCCAAACAGTGGTCCTGCTTGCCCACCTAGAACACAGGAAGAGGAGGAGGAGGAGGAGGATGAGGAGGAGGATTGTGTCAGCAGCATGGAGGTGGAGAATAAAACTCAGCAGCAGTCTTCAAGGGAAGGTTTTCAGTCCCCAGAACCCAAGGACTTGTATGTGGCTGGAAGGAGGTTGTTTCGGATCATGTGATCCTTAATGACCCAGAGGACTGAGAATCGAATGCCTCTGCAAATTTACGCTGCATGGCATGGATTTGTGGTATCAAGGAGAGGGATCACTACTGGCTGGAAACCCTTCTTGATCCACGTTAGAAGGGTAAGGTTGCAGAACTCATCCTGCCTTCGCAGAGGGAGTAGAGGATGAAACATCTTCAGGAGGCCTTGAAGAAAGGTTTGTGCAACGCGTTTCCAGACCCTGAGAGGTTACAATTTCCTGGTGCTGGACAACGCGTTTCTGAGGCTTCGGTCAGTCAGAGGAAGAGCGGTGGAGAAGGTGGCCGTCTGATGCTGATGCCTTCAAACAATTTTTCAGTCCTCAGCGCCAAGGTCGGATCGGTTCCAGCAACCATCGCCAGCGTCTGCATTACATGGTGCAGGAATATGTAGGGGTAAGATCAGACCTTTCCAACAGAACATCCACTGGGTTACTGGGTCTTGAGGATGGACCACTGGCCAGAACTTGCACAGTACGCAATTGAGCTACTGGCTTGTCCTGCATCCAGCGCTCTTTCTGAACGCATATTAAGTGCTGCTGGAGGGTTTGTAATGGATCACAAAGTGCACCTGTCCACAGACCCCGTGATAGGCTCACATTCATAAAAATGAATCAGTCTTGAACAGCACCTCTCTAGCACCTGATGCTGATGTAACTGATTGAATTTGCTATGGATGTGGGAACCCTTGAAGACTGCCTATGCTCAGTGACTATCCTATTTATCCTTAATCTTAATGATGATAGCATCCAAAAATATTTTTGGTTTAGGGCACTACCACCACCTAAGGCCCAATTTTTCTGCAATTTTTGATCCAATATTTCACAGCAGGGCTCATTCCTGCGCCCATCAAGAGTAACTGTGAGGGCTTACAGTGTTCTGGTACCACCAACACCTAAGGCCCAGCTTTCTGCAGAGTATATAGGGCAGGCTGTATAGTATATAGACCCCAACGTAATTTTTTTTTTAATTTGGGTGCCGTGTTTCCCTTAATATCCATACCAGACCCAAAGGGCCTGGTAAAGGGCTGGGGGGGGGGTGTGTGTTGGGTTCATCCCGTATACACCATACAGTCAGTATATAATCCTGTATACATCATACAGGGGAGATTATTCTGGGAGGACTCACCTGGACGGTGAACATGGCGATGTGGTGGAATTCTCCTCGGCCTCCTTGTTTCACCGGAACCGTCATGAAGAATTTTGTTCCGTCCTTGGAGAAGATTGGCTCCTCGTTCTGCCATTCAGAGGGGGAGGGGTTACAGACACTGACCCCCATCATTCTCTACATTATATATAGACACTGACCCCCATCATTCTATACATTATATATATAGACACTGACCCCCATCATTCTCTACATTATATATATATATACAGACACTGACCCCCATCATTCTATACATTATATATAGACACTGACCCCCATCATTCTCTACATTATATATAGACACTGACCCCCATCATTCTATACATTATATATAGACACTGACCCCCATCATTCTATACATTATATATATATACACTGACCCCATCATTCTATACATTATATATATATACACTGACCACATCATTCTATACATTTATATATATATATATATATATATATATATATATATATATATATATATATAGACACTGACCCCCATCATTCTATATATTATATATATATAGACACTGACCCCCATCATTCTCTACATTATATATATATATAGACACTGACCCCCATCATTCTCTACATTATATATATATATAGACACTGACCCCCATCATTCTCTACATTATATATATATAGACACTGACCCCCATCATTCTATATATTATATATATATATATATATATATATATATATATATATATAGACACTGACCCCCATCATTCTATATATTATATATATATAGACACTGACCCCCATCATTCTCTACATTATATATATAGACACTGACCCCCATCATTCTATACATTATATATAGACACTGACCCCCATCATTCTATACATTATATATATATACAGACACTGACCCCCATCATTCTATACATTATATATATATACAGACACTGACCCCCATCATTCTATACATTATATATAGACACTGACCCCCATCATTCTATACATTATATATATATATATATACAGGTGGTTCTCAAAAAATTAGCATATTTTGATAAAGTTCATTATTTTCTGTAATGTACTGATAAACATTAGACTTTCATATATTTTAGATTCATTACACACAATTGAAGTAGTTCAAGCCTTTTTATTGTTTTAATATGGATGATTTTGGCATACAGCTCATGAAAACCCCAAATTCCTATCTCACAAAATTAGCATATCATAAAAAGGTTCTCTAAACAAGCTCTTAACCTAATCATCTGAATCAACTATTTAACTCTAAACACCTGCAAAAGATTCCTGAGGCTTTTAAAAACTCCCAGCCTGGTTCATTACTCCAAACCGCAATCATGGGTAAGACTGCCGACCTGACTGCTGTCCAGAAGGCCATCATTGACACCCTCAAGCAAGAGGGTAAGACACAGAAAGGAATTTCTGAACGAATAGGCTGTTCCCAGAGTGCTGTATCAAGGCACCTCAGTGGGAAGTCTGTGGGAAGGAAAAAGTGTGTCAGAAAACGCTGCACAACGAGAAGAGCTGACCGGACCCTGAGGAAGATTGTGGAGAAGGACCGATTCCAGACCTTGGGGGACCTGCGGAAGCAGTGGACTGAGTCTGGAGTAGAAACATCCAGAGCCACCGTGTACAGGCGTGTGCAGGAAATGGGCTACAGGTGCCGCATTCCCCAGGTCAAGACACTTTTGAACCAGAAACAGCGGCAGAAGCGCCTGACCTGGGCTACAGAGACGCAACACTGGACTGTTGCTCAGTGGTCCAAAGTACTTTTTTCGGATGAAAGCAAATTTTGCATGTCATTCGGTAATCAAGGTGCCAGAGTCTGGAGGAAGACTGGGGAGAGGGAAATGCCAAAATTCCTGAAGTCCAGTGTCAAGTACCCACAGTCAGTGATGGTCTGGGGTGCCATGTCAGCTGCTGGTGTTGGTCCACTGTGTTTTATCAAGGGCAGGGTGAATGCAGCTAGCTGTCAGGAGATTTTGGAGCACTTCATGCTTCCATCTGCTGAAAAGCTTTATGGAGATGAAGATTTCATTTTTCAGCACGACCTGGCACCTGCTCACAGTGCCAAAACCACTGGTAAATGGTTTACTGACCATACTGTGCTCAATTGGCCTGCCAACTCTCCTGACCTGAACCCCATAGAGAATCTGTGGGATATTGGGAAGAGAAAGTTGAGAGACGCAAGACCCAACACTCTGGATGAGCTTAAGGCCGCTACCGAAGCATCCTGGGCCTCCATAAAACCTCAGCAGTGCCTCCATAACACCTCAGCAGTGCCTCCATAACACCTCTGCAGTGCCACAGGCTGATTGCCTCCATGCCACGCCGCATTGAAGCAGTCATTTCTGCAAAAGGATTCAAGACCAAGTATTGAGTGCATAACTCAACATAATTATTTGAAGGTTGACTTTTTTTTAATTAAAAACACTTCTCTTTTATTGGTCGGATGAAATATGCTAATTTTTTGAGATAGGAATTTTGGGTTTTCATGAGCTGTATGCCAAAATCATCAATATTACAACAATAAAAAGGCTTCAACTACTTCAGTTGTGTGTAATGAATCTAAAATATATGAAAGTCTAATGTTTATCAGTATATTACAGAAAATAATGAACTTTGACCCCCATCATTCTATACATTATATATAGACACTGACCCCCATCATTCTATACATTATATATATAGACACTGACCCCCATCATTCTATACATTATATATATATATATATAGACACTGACCCCCATCATTCTATACATTATATATATATAGACACTGACCCCCATCATTCTCTACATTATATATAGACACTGACCCCCATCATTCTCTACATTATATATATATAGACACTGACCCCCATCATTCTCTACATTATATATAGACACTGACCCCCATCATTCTATACATTATATATATATACAGACACTGACCCCCATCATTCTCTACATTATATATATATAGACACTGACCCCCATCATTTTATACATTATATATATATATATATAGACACTGACCCCCATCATTCTATACATTATATATATATAGACACTGACCCCCATCATTCTATACATTATATATATATATATAGACACTGACCCCCATCATTCTATACATTATATATATAGACACTGACCCCCATCATTCTATACATTATATATATATAGACACTGACCCCCATCATTCTCTACATTATATATAGACACTGACCCCCATCATTCTCTACATTATATATATATATAGACACTGACCCCCATCATTCTCTACATTATATATAGACACTGACCCCCATCATTCTCTACATTATATATATATAGACACTGACCCCCATCATTCTCTACATTATATATATATAGACACTGACCCCCATCATTCTCTACATTATATATAGACACTGACCCCCATCATTCTATACATTATATATATATACAGACACTGACCCCCATCATTCTCTACATTATATATATATATAGACACTGACCCCCATCATTCTATACATTATATATATATAGACACTGACCCCCATCATTTTATACATTATATATATATATATATATATAGACACTGACCCCCATCATTCTCTACATTATATATATTTGGGGGATATTTACCTGTTTGGACAGCCAGACCTCCGACATCACTTCATATTTCTGAAAAATACATTTATAATAAATCTGATTATTGTATGGCGCGGCTGATGTCATGTGACTGCGGCAGAGGAAATCCTCCCCTCAATCCAGACCCCCCCCCAGAGGAAATCCTCCTCTCAATCCAGACCCCCCCCAGAGGAAATCCGCTGTGGGTGGGCCCTGTGGATGGGTGCTGTGGGCGGGGGCTGTGGGTGGGCCCTGTGGATGGGGGCTGTGGGTGGGCCCTGTGGATGGGTGCTGTGTGCGGGGGCTGTGGGCGGGGGCTGTGGGTGGGCCCTGTGGATGGGTGCTGTGTGCAGGGGCTGTGGGCGGGCCCTTGCCATCCTCTCACAATGTAGGACTGTTGGCAGTGGTGGCTGGTGCTCAAAATTTTTGGGGGGGCGCAAACAAAGAAAAAAAAAATCGCAGCCGCACTGTGCCATCAAATGCAGCCACTGTTCCATCAATTCGCACCACTGTGCCATGCCATCAAATGCAGCCACTGTTCCATCAATTCGCACCACTGTGCCATGCCATCAAACGCAGTCACTGTGCCATCAAATGCAGCCACTGTGCCATGCCATCAAACGCAGCCACTGTGCCTTGCCATCAAACGCAGCCACTGTGCCATCAATTGTCACCACTGTGCCATGCCATATAACGCAGCCACTGTGCCATCAATTGTCACCACTGTGCCATGCCATATAACGCAGCCACTGTGCCATGCCATCAATTGTGGTCACTGTGCCATCAAATGCAGCCACTGTTCCATCAATTCGCACCACTGTGCCATGCCATCAAATGCAGCCACTGTTCCATCAATTCGCACCACTGTGCCATGCCATCAAACGCAGTCACTGTGCCATCAAATGCAGCCACTGTGCCATGCCATCAAACGCAGTCACTGTGCCTTGCCATCAAACGCAGCCACTGTGCCTTGCCATCAAACGCAGCCACTGTGCCATCAATTGTCACCACTGTGCCATGCCATATAACGCAGCCACTGTGCCATCAATTGTCACCACTGTGCCATGCCATATAACGCAGCCACTGTGCCATGCCATCAATTGTGGTCACTGTGCCATCAAATGCAGCCACTGTTCCATCAATTCGCACCACTGTGCCTTGCCATCAAACGCAGCCACTGTGCCATCAAACGCAGCCACTGTGCCATGCCATCAATTGTGGTCACCGTGCCATGCCATCAATTGTCACCACTGTGCCATGCCATCAAATGCAGCCACTGTGCCCATTCATGCCGCTGTGCCAATTGTCCCCACTGTGTCACTGTCCAGTCATCCATCCACCTCAGAGCTTTATATTATAACCTGCTGGGGCTTGTAGTTCCCCATCTTCTCCTGGGCTCAGGTGCATGCCATCCACACCCATCCACCTCAGAGCCTTATTGTATGTATAACCTGCTGGGACTTGTAGTTCTCCAATCTCCATCTTCTCCATGAGCCCCAGGAGAAGATGAAGAACTACAAGTCCCAGCAGTCTAAATACAATAAAAGGCTCCGAGGTGGATGGGTGGGGATCAGGCAGTGAAAAAAACAATAACGGGGGTAGGAGGTGCTTCCTGACGGCAGACATTTAAAAAACGTTTTCAATAAGCGGGTGGGGGGGGGGGGGGGTGGTGCTTCCTGACGGCATTTTGAAGTTTCAATAAGCGGGTGGGGGGGGTGTCGGCCGCCGATGGAAAGTGCATGCACCCGCTCGGCCATGACAATACTACTCGCGCCGGAAGCATGTGGCGTGATGGGCAGCGCCACAAAGGCATATTTTGGCTGCCAATGTAGCGCCACGTCTGCAATCCCGTGATTGCACAGACGTGGCGCTACTCCTTGAGCACTGTGCCCGGCGTCCGGACACAGTGCACATAAGGACCTTTTTTGGATTTTTTTTCCTTCTTAAAGGCACAGGTTTAAATAATTTTATATATTTTTTTTTTCTGACTGGGGGAGAGGGGGCGGCGCCCGGGCGCCCCTATGGACGGGCCGCCACTGAGTCTGTTGGTCCTGAGCAGTATGCGGTGAGGTCCTCCTTCCATGTACAAGGGGAGCTCTGTATACCAGTCACTGCACAGGCTCCTCCCATATACACATAGCGACAGCCAATGAAGAAGGAGGGAGGAGTCATCATCATCCACCCTTCAATAATCACTATCTATAGAAGGGATTCCAGTCCATCAATAAAATCCCTCCATTGTATTCCATGGCAGAATCTAATGATTGGACTTCTTTATGAATGGGTTGGAATGTCGCAATCGATGCGCCTCGAGATCGGAAGGGTCGCAATCAAATAATGAAATAAAATAAAAATCAAAGCTGTGGTTCCAGATTTATTCTATGTGAAGGGGCGGAGACAGGTTATCTGTGGGGCGGAGACAGGTTATCTGTGGGGCGGAGACAGGTTATCTGTGGGGCGGAGACAGGTCATCTGTGGGGCGGAGACAGGTTATCTGTGGGGCGGAGACAGGTTATCTGTGGGGCGGAGACAGGTTATCTGTGGGGCGGAGACAGGTTATCTGTGGGGCGGAGACAGGTTATCTGTGGGGCGGAGACAGGTTATCTGTGGGGCGGAGACAGGTCATCTGTGGGGCGGAGACAGGTCATCTGTGGGGCGGAGACAGGTCATCTGTGGGGCGGAGACAGGTCATCTGTGGGGCGGAGACAGGTTATCTGTGGGGCGGAGACAGGTTATCTGTGGGGCGGAGACAGGTCATCTGTGGGGCGGAGACAGGTTATCTGTGGGGCGGAGACAGGTTATCTGTGGGGCGGAGACAGGTTATCTGTGGGGCGGAGACAGGTTATCTGTGGGGCGGAGACAGGTTATCTGTGGGGCGGAGACAGGTCATCTGTGGGGCGGAGACAGGTCATCTGTGGGGCGGAGACAGGTTATCTGTGGGGCGGAGACAGGTTATCTGTGGGGCGGAGACAGGTTATCTGTGGGGCGGAGACAGGTTATCTGTGGGGCGGAGACAGGTCATCTGTGGGGCGGAGACAGGTTATCTGTGGGGCGGAGACAGGTTATCTGTGGGGCGGAGTTAGTTTTCTGTATTTTTTATTGATTTGAAATAAACAGAATAAAAGAAAAATCTTTGGACCAATCAAATCGCTCGATGTCTAAAACAAGAAACCCCCCCTCCTCCCATCGGTCCCTCCCCTCCCCCTCCTCCCATCGGGCCCTCCCCCTCCTCCCATCGGTCCCTCCCCTCCCCCTCCTCCCGTCGGGCCCCCCCCTTCTCCCATCAGGTCCCCTCCCCCTCCTCCCATCGGTCCCTCCCCTCCCCCTCCTCCCGTCGGGCCCCCCCCTTCTCCCATCGGGTCCCCTCCTCCCATCGGTCCCTCCCCTCCCCCTCCTGCCATCGGGCCCTCCCCTCCTCCCATCGGTCCCTCTCCTCCCATCGGGCCCTCCTCTCCCCCTCCTCCCATCGGTCCCTCCCCTCCCCCTCCTCCCATCGGGCCCTCCCCCTCCTCCCATCGGTCCCTCCCCTCCCCCTCCTCCCGTCGGGCCCCCCCTTCTCCCATCAGGTCCCCTCCCCCTCCTCCCATCGGTCCCTCCCCTCCCTCTCCTCCCATCGGGCCTCCCCTCCTCCCAGCGGCCCCTCCCCCTCCTCCCATCGGTCCCTCCCATCCCCCTCCTCCCATCGGTCCCTCCCATCCCCCTCCTCCCATCGGTCCCTCCCCCTCCTCCCATCGGTCCCTCCCCCATCGGTCCCTCCCCCGCACCTTGCTGCACGCTCCGGTGGTGGTCTCGCACACGGTCAGGATGGAGATGTTCTGGAGTCGGTTGAGCCAGCGGACGACGGTCCTCGTGTTGCTGATCCACTTCACCATGGTGATGTAATAATCTCTGAGGAGGGGAGATCAGATTACACGTCACACTCAGGAATCACATGGTCCAGGACCCACCCCCGGACTCTGATTGGATAATCTGAATGCTGCTCTACGGGGGCCAATCAGGGGTAAGCCTCCTGTACAGCGGAGCTCAGACTGGGAGAGGGAGGGGCAGGACTGGCCGCCAGTAGATGGAGTTATTGATCATAAAGAAGTTTTTATTTCCTATAATCATCAGCGCCATCTAGTGGCCATAATGCAGTATTTTCCTATGCTGTATGAATAAATAACATTTAATCCGGAGAAGGAACGCACCCAACAACATTCGATCTTCCCCTCAGGCCTCACATAATGAATATACAGAGGGGGGGGGGGAGGGGGGATACCGATCGTCTCCCCTGCAGATTGTTACATAGAAATGAAGGGTCTGTAATTTTGTATTTTATATGATGGAGACAGAAGATCAACCAAAACTCCAGAGAGATCACATGATACAAATGTTATACATGGAGGAGAATAAGTATTTGACCCCCTTAGTAGTTGGGGGAGGTTCCTTAGTAGTTGGGGGAGGTTCCTTAGTAGTTGGGGGAGGTTCCTTAGTCATTGGGGGAGGTCCCTTAGTCATTGGGGGAGGGTCCTTAGTCGTTGGGGGAGGTTCCTTAGTAGTTGGGGGAGGTTCCTTAGTAGTTGGGGGAGGTTCCTTAGTAGTTGGGGGAGGTTCCTTAGTAGTTGGGGGAGGTTCCTTGGTAGTTGGGGGAGGTTCCTTGGTAGCTGGGGGAGGTTCCTTAGTAGTTGGGGGAGGTCCCTTAGTAGTCAGGGGAGGTTCCTTAGTAGTTGGGGGAGGTTCCTCAGTAGTTGGGGGAGGTTCCTTAGTAGTTGGCGGAGGGTCCTTAATAGTTGGGGGAGGTCCCTTAGTAGTCGGGGGAGGTTCCTTAGTAGTCAGGGGAGGTTCCTTAGTAGTCGGGGGAGGTTCCTTGGTAGTTAGGGGAGGTTCCATAGTAGTTGGGGGAGGTTCCATAGTAGTTGGGGGAGGTTCCATAGTAGTTGGGGGAGGTTCCATAGTAGTTGGGGGAGGTTCCTTAGTAGTTGGGGAGGTTCCTTAGTCGTTGGGGGAGGTTCCTTAGTCGTTGGGGGAGGTTCCTTAGTAGTTGGGGGAGGTCCCTTAGTAGTTGGGGGAAGTCCCTTAGTAGTTGGGGGAGGTTCCTTGGTAGTTGGGGGAGGTTCCTTGTTGGGAAGCACAGAGGTCAGACGTTTCTTGTAGTTGGGGGAGGCTCCTTAGTAGTTGGGGGAGGTTCCTTAGTAGTTGGGGGAGGTTCCTTGTTGGGAAGCACAGAGGTCAGACGTTTCTTGTAGTTGGGGGAGGTTCCTTAGTAGTTGGGGGAGGTTCCTTAGTAGTCGGGGGAGGTTCCTTAGTAGTTGGGGAAGTCCCTTAGTAGTTGGGGGAGGTCCCTTAGTAGTTGGGGGAAGTCCCTTAGTAGTTGGGGGAGGTTCCTTGGTAGTTGGGGGAGGTTCCTTAGTAGTTGGGGGAGGTTCCTTGTTGGGAAGCACAGAGGTCAGACGTTTCTTGTAGTTGGGGGAGGTTCCTTAGTAGTCGGGGGAGGTTCCTTAGTAGTTGGGGAAGTCCCTTAGTAGTTGGGGGAAGTCCCTTAGTAGTTGGGGGAGGTTCCTTGTTGGGAAGCACAGAGGTCAGACGTTTCTTGTAGTTGGGGGAGGTTCCTTAGTAGTTGGGGGAGGTTCCTTAGTAGTCGGGGGAGGTTCCTTAGTAGTTGGGGAAGTCCCTTAGTAGTTGGGGGAGGTCCCTTAGTAGTTGGGGGAGGTCCCTTAGTAGTTGGGGGAGGTTCCTTGTTGGGAAGCACAGAGGTCAGACGTTTCTTGTAGTTGGGGGAGGTTCCTTAGTAGTTGGGGGAGGTTCCTTAGTAGTCGGGGGAGGTTCCTTAGTAGTTGGGGAAGTCCCTTAGTAGTTGGGGGAAGTCCCTTAGTAGTTGGGGGAAGTCCCTTAGTAGTTGGGGGAGGTCCCTTAGTAGTTGGGGGAAGTCCCTTAGTAGTTGGGGAGGTTCCTTAGTCGTTGGGGGAGGTTCCTTAGTCGTTGGGGGAGGTTCCTTAGTAGTTGGGGGAGGTCCCTTAGTAGTTGGGGGAAGTCCCTTAGTAGTTGGGGGAGGTTCCTTGGTAGTTGGGGGAGGTTCCTCAGTAGTCGGGGGAGGTCCTTGTTGGAAGCACAGAGGTCAGACGTTTCTTGTAGTTGGGGGAGGTTCCTTAGTAGTTGGGGGAGGTTCCTTAGTAGTCGGGGGAGGTTCCTTAGTAGTTGGGGAAGTCCCTTAGTAGTTGGGGGAAGTCCCTTAGTAGTTGGGGGAGGTTCCTTAGTAGTCGGGGGAGGTTCCTTGGTAGTTGGGGGAGGTTCCTTAGTAGTTGGGGAAGTCCCTTAGTAGTTGGGGGAGGTTCCTCAGTAGTCGGGGGAGGTCCTTGTTGGAAGCACAGAGGTCAGACGTTTCTTGTAGTTGGTGATCAGGTCTCCACACATCTCAGGGGGGATTTTCTCTAAATCCTCGAAGTCTCAGCTCCTCCTCCATACATTTTCTATGGGATGAAGGTCTGGAGACCGGCTAGGCCACGCCATACATTTTCTTTGCTGTATACATTGTGTGTTGTGGACTCTTTGCTGGGATGGTTTGGGGTGTGGTTGTATTCTATTGTCTATTGTGGGGTCTGAAGCCTCAACTATTATGGGATGTGTAATTGTGTTGCTGTGAGGAAAGGGGGAGGGGGGATTCCTCCAACAGCCCCTCTGCTCATAAGACTGTTTACTGAGGAGAAGTTTGAACCCACCTGACCTGTGTGTCCGTTGTCATTGGACAGTTTTCCAAGGCTGGGGGGAGGAGTCTCTGAGTTATTTATCTGTTGTGTCCATGTTTGTCTGGTGATTGGGGGAGGGGGGAGTCGGGGGCGGAGCTGGATCAGGACAGAGGAAGCATTGAGGGCGGATCTAGTCCCGGGACCCTCACATACAATGTATCATGTGACTTACAGACCCTTCATTTCTATGTAACAATCTGCAGGGGAGACGATCGATATCCCCCCTCCCCCCCTCTGTATACAGACAGCATCAGAGAATGAAGAGCTCCGCCCTATAAATCCCCCCTCCCCCGCGGGGCCCATCAAACCAACACGTTATAGGACAGCGGCCAACCCTAACCCCACCTACCGATCCAATCCACCTACCGATCCAATCCACCACCATCCCCCCACCTACCGATCCAATCCACCACCATCCGCCCACCTACCGATCCAATCCACCACCATCCCCCACCTACCGATCCAATCCACCACCATCCCCCCACCTACCAATCCACCATCCCCCACCTACCGATCCAATCCACCACCATCCACCCACCTACCGATCCAATCCACCACCATCCACCCACCTACCAATCCAATCTACCGCCATCCCCCCACCTACCGATCCAATCCACCACCATCCACCCACCTACCGATCCAATCCACCACCATCCCCCCACCTACCGATCCAATCCACCACCATCCCCCCACCTACCGATCCAATCCACCACCATCCCCCCACCTACCGATCCAATCCACCACCATCCCCCCACCTACCGATCCAATCCACCTACCGATCCAATCCACCACCATCCCCCCACCTACCGATCCAATCCACCACCATCCCCCCACCTACCGATCCAATCCACCACCATCCCCCCACCTACCGATCCAATCCACCACCATCCCCCACCTACCGATCCAATCCACCTACCGATCCAATCCACCTACCGATCCAATCCACCATCCCCCACCTACCGATCCAATCCACCACCATCCCCCCACCTACCGATCCAATCCACCACCATCCCCCCACCTACCGATCCAATCCACCACCATCCCCCCACCTACCGATCCAATCCACCACCATCCGCCCACCTACCGATCCAATCCACCACCATCCCCCACCTACCGATCCAATCCACCTACCGATCCAATCCACCACCATCCCCCCACCTACCGATCCAATCCACCACCATCCCCCCACCTACCAAACCAATCCACCACCATCCGCCCACCTACCGATCCAATCCACCACCATCCCCCACCTACCGATCCAATCCACCACCATCCCCCCACCTACCGATCCAATCCACCACCATCCCCCCACCTACCAATCCACCACCATCCCCCCACCTACCGATCCAATCCACCTACCGATCCAATCCACCACCATCCCCCCACCTACCGATCCAATCCACCACCATCCCCCACCTACCGATCCAATCCACCTACCGATCCAATCCACCTACCGATCCAATCCACCATCCCCCACCTACCGATCCAATCCACCACCATCCCCCCACCTACCGATCCAATCCACCACCATCCCCCCACCTACCGATCCAATCCACCTACCGATCCAATCCACCACCATCCCCCCACCTACCGATCCAATCCACCACCACCCCCCCACCTACCAAACCAATCCACCACCATCCCCCCACCTACCGATCCAATCCACCACCATCCCCCCACCTACCGATCCAATCCACCACCATCCCCCCACCTACCAAACCAATCCACCACCATCCCCCCACCTACCGATCCAATCCACCACCATCCCCCACCTACCAATCCAATCCACCACCATCCCCCCACCTACCGATCCAATCCACCACCATCCCCCCACCTACCGATCCAATCCACCACCATCCCCCACCTACCGATCCAATCCACCTACCGATCCAATCCACCTACCGATCCAATCCACCATCCCCCACCTACCGATCCAATCCACCACCATCCGCCCACCTACCGATCCAATCTACCACCATCCCCCCACCTACCGATCCAATCCACCACCATCCCCCCACCTACCGATCCAATCCACCACCATCCCCCCCACCTACCGATCCAATCCACCACCATCCCCCACCTACCGATCCAATCCACCTACCGATCCAATCCACCACCATCCCCCCACCTACCGATCCAATCCACCACCATCCCCCACCTACCGATCCAATCCACCATCCCCCACCTACCGATCCAATCCACCACCATCCCCCCACCTACCAAACCAATCCACCACCATCCGCCCACCTACCGATCCAATCCACCACCATCCCCCACCTAACGATCCAATCCACCGCCATCCACCCACCTACCGATCCAATCCACCACCATCCCCCCACCTACCGATCCAATCCACCACCATCCCCCCACCTACCGATCCAATCTACCACCATCCCCCACCTACCGATCCAATCCACCACCATCCCCCCACCTACCGATCCAATCCACCACCATCCCCCACCTACCGATCCAATCCACCACCATCCCCCCACCTACCGATCCAATCCACCACCATCCCCCCACCTACCAATCCAATCCACCACCATCCCCCCACCTACCGATCCAATCCACCACCATCCCCCCACCTACCAATCCAATCCACCACCATCCCCCCACCTACCGATCCAATCCACCACCATCCCCCCACCTACCAATCCACCACCATCCCCCCACCTACCGATCCAATCCACCTACCGATCCAATCCACCACCATCCCCCCACCTACCGATCCAATCCACCACCATCCCCCCACCTACCGATCCAATCCACCACCATCCCCCACCTACCGATCCAATCCACCTACCGATCCAATCCACCTACCGATCCAATCCACCATCCCCCACCTACCGATCCAATCCACCACCATCCCCCCACCTACCGATCCAATCCACCACCATCCCCCCACCTACCGATCCAATCCACCTACCGATCCAATCCACCACCATCCCCCCACCTACCGATCCAATCCACCACCACCCCCCACCTACCAAACCAATCCACCACCATCCCCCACCTACCGATCCAATCCACCACCATCCCCCCACCTACCGATCCAATCCACCACCATCCCCCCACCTACCAAACCAATCCACCACCATCCCCCCACCTACCGATCCAATCCACCACCATCCCCCACCTACCAATCCAATCCACCACCATCCCCCCACCTACCGATCCAATCCACCACCATCCCCCCACCTACCGATCCAATCCACCACCATCCCCCCACCTACCGATCCAATCCACCACCATCCCCCCACCTACCGATCCAATCCACCACCATCCCCCCACCTACCGATCCAATCCACCACCATCCCCCCACCTACCGATCCAATCCACCACCATCCGCCCACCTACCGATCCAATCCACCACCATCCCCCCACCTACCGATCCAATCCACCACCATCCCCCCACCTACCGATCCAATCCACCACCATCCCCCCACCTACCGATCCAATCCACCACCATCCCCCCACCTACCGATCCAATCCACCACCATCCACCCACCTACCGATCCAATCCACCACCATCCCCCCACCTACCGATCCAATCCACCATCCCCCACCTACCAATCCACCACCATCCCCCCACCTACCAATCCAATCCACCACCATCCCCCCACCTACCGATCCAATCCACCATCCCCCACCTACCAATCCACCACCATCCCCCCACCTACCGATCCAATCCACCACCATCCCCCCACCTACCGATCCAATCCACCATCCCCCCACCTACCAATCCACCACCATCCCCCCACCTACCAATCCAATCCACCACCATCCCCCCACCTACCAATCCAATCCACCACCATCCCCCCACCTACCGATCCAATCCACCACCATCCGCCCACCTACCGATCCAATCCACCACCATCCCCCCACCTACCGATCCACCACCATCCCCCCACCTACCGATCCAATCCACCACCATCCCCCCACCTACCGATCCAATCCACCACCATCCCCCCACCTACCGATCCAATCCACCACCATCCCCCCACCTACCGATCCAATCCACCACCATCCCCCCACCTACCGATCTAATCCACCACCATCCCCCCACCTACCGATCCAATCCACCACCATCCCCCCACCTACCGATCCAATCCACCACCATCCCCCCACCTACCGATCCAATCCACCACCATCCCCCCACCTACCGATCCAATCCACCTACCGATCCAATCCACCACCATCCCCCCACCTACCGATCCAATCCACCACCATCCACCCACCTACCGATCCAATCCACCACCATCCACCCACCTACCGATCCACCACCATCCCCCCACCTACCGATCCAATCCACCATCCCCCCACCTACCGATCCAATCCACCACCATCCCCCCACCTACCGATCCAATCCACCACCATCCCCCACCTACCGATCCAATCCACCTACCGATCCAATCCACCTACCGATCCAATCCACCATCCCCCCACCTACCGATCCAATCCACCACCATCCCCCCACCTACCGATCCAATCCACCACCATCCCCCCACCTACCGATCCAATCCACCACCATCCCCCCACCTACCGATCCAATCCACCACCATCCCCCCACCTACCGATCCAATCCACCACCATCCGCCCACCTACCGATCCAATCCACCACCATCCCCCACCTACCGATCCAATCCACCTACCGATCCAATCCACCACCATCCCCCCACCTACCGATCCAATCCACCACCATCCCCCCACCTACCAAACCAATCCACCACCATCCGCCCACCTACCGATCCAATCCACCACCATCCCCCACCTACCGATCCAATCCACCACCATCCCCCCACCTACCGATCCAATCCACCACCATCCCCCCACCTACCGATCCAATCCACCACCATCCCCCCACCTACCGATCCAATCCACCACCATCCCCCCACCTACCGATCCAATCCACCACCATCCCCCCACCTACCGATCCAATCCACCTACCGATCCAATCCACCACCATCCCCCCACCTACCGATCCAATCCACCACCACCCCCCCACCTACCAAACCAATCCACCACCATCCCCCCACCTACCGATCCAATCCACCACCATCCCCCCACCTACCGATCCAATCCACCACCATCCCCCCACCTACCGATCCAATCCACCACCATCCCCCCACCTACCGATCCAATCCACCACCATCCCCCCACCTACCGATCCAATCCACTGCCATCCCCCCACCTACCAATCCACCACCATCCCCCCACCTACCGATCCAATCCACCACCATCCCCCCACCTACCGATCCAATCCACCACCATCCCCCCACCTACCGATCCAATCCACCACCATCCGCCCACCTACCGATCCAATCCACCACCATCCCCCCACCTACCGATCCAATCCACCACCATCCCCCCACCTACCGATCCAATCCACCACCATCCCCCCACCTACCAATCCACCACCATCCCCCCACCTACCAATCCAATCCACCACCATCCCCCCACCTACCGATCCAATCCACCACCATCCGCCCACCTACCGATCCAATCCACCACCATCCCCCCACCTACCGATCCAATCCACCACCATCCCCCCACCTACCGATCCACCACCATCCCCCCACCTACCGATCCAATCCACCACCATCCCCCCACCTACCGATCCACCACCATCCCCCCACCTACCGATCCAATCCACCACCATCCCCCCACCTACCGATCCAATCCACCATCCCCCCACCTACCGATCCAATCCACCACCATCCCCCACCTACCGATCCAATCCACCACCATCCCCCCACCTACCGATCCAATCTACCACCATCCCCCCACCTACCGATCCAATCCACCACCATCCCCCCACCTACCGATCCAATCCACCACCATCCCCCCACCTACCGATCCAATCTACCACCATCCCCCACCTACCGATCCAATCCACCACCATCCCCCACCTACCGATCCAATCCACCACCATCCCCCCACCTACCGATCCAATCCACCACCACCCCCCCACCTACCGATCCAATCCACCACCATCCCCCCACCTACCGATCCAATCCACCACCATCCCCCCACCTACCGATCCAATCCACCACCATCCCCCCACCTACCGATCCGATCCACCACCATCCGCCCACCTACCGATCCAATCCACCACCATCCGCCCACCTACCGATCCAATCTACCACCATCCCCCCACCTACCGATCCAATCCACCACCATCCCCCACCTACCGATCCAATCCACCACCCCCCCCACCTACCGATCCAATCCACCACCCCCCCACCTACCGATCCAATCCACCACCATCCGCCCACCTACCGATCCAATCCACCACCATCCCCCCACCTACCAATCCACCACCATCCCCCCACCTACCGATCCAATCCACCACCATCCCCCCACCTACCGATCCAATCCACCACCATCCCCCCACCTACCGATCCAATCCACCACCATCCCCCCACCTACCAATCCAATCCACCACCATCCCCCCACCTACCGATCCAATCCACCACCATCCCCCACCTACCAATCCAATCCACCACCATCCCCCCACCTACCGATCCAATCCACCACCATCCCCCACCTACCGATCCAATCCACCACCATCCCCCCACCTACCGATCCGATCCACCACCATCCGCCCACCTACCGATCCAATCCACCACCCCCCCACCTACCGATCCAATCCACCACCCCCCCCACCTACCGATCCAATCCACCACCATCCCCCCACCTACCGATCCAATCCACCACCATCCCCCCACCTACCGATCCAATCCACCACCATCCCCCACCTACCGATCCAATCCACCACCATCCCCCCACCTACCGATCCAATCCACCACCATCCGCCCACCTACCGATCCAATCCACCACCATCCCCCCACCTACCGATCCAATCCACCACCATCCCCCCACCTACCGATCCAATCTACCACCATCCCCCACCTACCGATCCAATCCACCACCATCCCCCACCTACCGATCCAATCCACCACCATCCCCCCACCTACCGATCCAATCCACCACCACCCCCCCACCTACCGATCCGATCCACCACCATCCGCCCACCTACCGATCCAATCCACCACCCCCCCACCTACCGATCCAATCCACCACCCCCCCACCTACCGATCCAATCCACCACCATCCCCCCACCTACCGATCCAATCTACCACCATCCCCCACCTACCGATCCAATCCACCACCATCCCCCCACCTACCGATCCAATCCACCACCATCCCCCCACCTACCGATCCAATCCACCACCATCCCCCCACCTACCGATCCAATCCACCACCCCCCCACCTACCGATCCAATCCACCACCATCCCCCCACCTACCGATCCATTCCACCACCATCCCCCCACCTACCGATCCAATCCACCACCATCCCCCCACCTACCGATCCAATCCACCACCATCCCCCCACCTACCGATCCAATCCACCACCATCCCCCCACCTACCGATCCAATCCACCACCATCCCCCACCTACTGATCCAATCCACCACCATCCCCCCACCTACCAATCCAATCCACCACCCCCCCACCTACCGATCCAATCCACCACCATCCCCCCACCTACCGATCCAATCCACCACCATCCCCCCACCTACCAATCCAATCCACTGCCATCCCCCCACCTACCGATCCAATCTACCACCATCCCCCCACCTACCGATCCAATCCACCACCATCCCCCCACCTACCGATCCAATCCACCACCATCCCCCCACCTACCGATCCAATCCACCACCATCCCCCCACCTACCGATCCAATCCACCACCATCCCCCCACCTACCGATCCAATCCACCACCATCCCCCCACCTACCGATCCAATCCACCATCCCCCCACCTACCAATCCAATCCACCACCATCCCCCCACCTACCGATCCAATCCACCACCATCCGCCCACCTACCGATCCAATCTACCACCATCCCCCCACCTACTGATCCAATCCACCACCATCCCCCCACCTACCGATCCAATCTACCACCATCCCCCCACCTACCGATCCAATCCACCACCATCCCCCCACCTACGATCCAATCCACCACCATCCCCCCACCTACCGATCCAATCCACCACCATCCCCCCACCTACCGATCCAATCCACCACCACCCCCCCACCTACCGATCCAATCCACCACCATCCGCCACCTACCGATCCAATCTACCGCCATCCCCCCACCTACCGATCCAATCTACCGCCATCCCCCCACCTACCGATCCAATCCACCACCATCCGCCCACCTACCAATCCAATCCACCACCATCCCCCCACCTACCAATCCACCACCATCCCCCCACCTACCAATCCACCACCATCCCCCCACCTACTGATCCAATCCACCACCATCCCCCCACCTACCGATCCAATCCACCACCATCCCCCCACCTACCGATCCAATCCACCACCATCCCCCCCACCTACCGATCCAATCCACCACCATCCCCCCACCTACCAATCCACCACCATCCCCCCACCTACCGATCCAATCCACCATCCCCCACCTACCGATCCAATCCACCACCACCCCCCACCTACCGATCCAATCCACCACCCCCCCCACCTACCGATCCAATCCACCACCATACCCCCACCTACCGATCCAATCCACCACCATCCCCCCACCTACCGATCCAATCCACCACCATCCCCCCACCTACCGATCCAATCCACCACCATCCCCCCACCTACCGATCCAATCCACCACCATCCCCCCACCTACCGATCCAATCCACCACCATCCCCCCACCTACCGATCTAATCCACCACCATCCCCCCACCGATCAAGCTACAGAGGAAATGTTCCCTATAAATGCCCACCAAGCTCTGTACCATCCCCCCACCCACAGGTGAGGTAAGTACCTGGATCGGAGGCTCTCCGGTGGCATCAGCTCCAGCGTGTGGGTCGGTCCGTACAGATTGGCCACAAATAACTTCACCGTGGGGTTTGTTTGTCCGGCCTGCAGAAGAAGAGGAGACACCGGGGTCACCAACAGGGCCACAGCCTCAGGAGTGGACAATACTCCGCCCATAATGGTTTATTCCTCTCTGGAGCCCCTCCCCCCTGTGCCTCGGGGGACGGGAACTGTATTCATAGCCCCTCCCCCATAGGAATGGTTTGCCCCTCCCATTTGTACCTTGGGGTACGGGAACTGTTTTGCGGGGGGGGTAGAGGCTGCCGGTGTACTGAGGGATGATCATATTGGGCACCAGACTGTCATTGATCGTCAGGAACGCCAATCGCTCGCCATCCGGAGACCACCAATGGGCGACGTGGGTCTTCAGCAATTCCTCTGAGACAGAAGAGACAACACAGATCATAGGATGACTCCGCCCACCCCCTCCAATCATATATGACTCCACCCACCCCCTCCAATCATATATGACTCCACCCACCCACACCACACCCTCCAATCATATATGATGACTCCACCCACCCATGCCACACCCTCCAATCATATGACTCCACCCACCCCCTCCAATCATATATGACTCCGCCCACCCATACCACACCCTCCAATCATATATGATGACTCCACCCACCCATACCACACCCTCCAATCATATATGATGACTCCACCCACCCATACCACACCCTCCAATCATATATGATGACTCCACCCACCCATGCCACACCCTCCAATCATATGACTCCACCCACCCATACCACCCACTCCAATCATATATGACTCCACCCACCCATACCACACCCTCCAATCATATATGATGACTCCACCCACCCATACCAACCCCTCCAATCATATATGATGACTCCACCCACCCATACCACACCCTTCAATCATATATGATGACTCCACCCACCCATGCCACACCCTCCAATCATATGACTCCACCCACCCATACCACCCACTCCAATCATATATGATGACTCCACCCACCCATACCAACCCCTCCAATCATATATGATGACTCCACCCACCCATACCACACCCTTCAATCATATATGATGACTCCACCCACCCATACCACACCCTCCAATCATATATGACTCCACCCACCCATACCACACCCTCCAATCATATATGACTCCACCCACCCATACCACCCCCTCCAATCATATATGATGACTCCACCCACCCATACCAACCCCTCCAATCATATATGATGACTCCACCCACCCATACCACCCCTCCAATCATATATGATGACTCCACCCACCCATACCACACCCTCCAATCATATATGATGACTCCACCCACCCATACCACACCCTCCAATCATATATGATGACTCCACCCACCCATACCACACCCTCCAATCATATATGATGAGCTCCCATAATGACTCCACCCATGCCACACCCTCCAATCATATATGATGAGCTCCCATAATGACTCCACCCATGCCACACCCTCCAATCATATATGACTCCACCCACCCATACCACACCCTCCAATCATATATGATGAGCTCCCATAATGACTCCACCCATACCACATCCTCCAATCATATATGACTCCACCCACACCACACCCTCCGATCATATATGATAACTCCACCCACCCATGCCACACCCTCCAATCATATATGACTCCACCCACTCGTACCACACCCTCCAATCATATATGATGACTCCACCCACCCATGCCACACCCTCCAATCATATATGATGACCACACCCTCCAATCATATATGATGAGCTCCCACAATGACTCCACCCATACCACACCCTCCAATCATATATGACTCCACCCACTCATACCACACCCTCCAATCATATATGATGACTCCACCCACCCATGCCACACCCTCCAATCATATATGATGAGCTTTCATAATGACTCCACCCATACCACACCCTCCAATCATATATGATGAGCTCCCATAATGACTCCGCCCATACCACACCCTCCAATCATATATGATGAGTCCACCCACCCATACCACACCCTCCAATCATATATGATGAGCTCCACCCACCCATACCACACCCTCCAATCATATATGATGAGCTTCCATAATGACTCCACCCATACCACACCCTCCAATCATATATGATGAGCTCCCATAATGACTCCGCCCATATCACACCCTCCAATCATATATGATGAGCTTCCATAATGACTCCACCCATACCACACCCTCCAATCATATATGATGAGCTCCCATAATGACTCCGCCCATACCACACCCTCCAATCATATATGATGAGTCCACCCACCCATACCACACCCTCCAATCATATATGATGAGCTCCACCCACCCATGCCACACCCTCCAATCATATATGATGACTCCACCCACCCATACCACACCCTCCAATCATATATGATGAGCTCCCATAATGACTCCGCCCATATCACACCCTCCAATCATATATGATGAGCTTCCATAATGACTCCACCCATACCACACCCTCCAATCATATATGATGAGCTCCCATGACTCCGCCCATATCACACCCTCCAATCATATATGATGAGCTCCCATAATGACTCCGCCCATACCACACCCTCCAATCATATATGATGAGCTCCCATTATGACCCCGCCCATACCACACCCTCCAATCATATATGATGAGCTCCCATAATGACTCCACCCACCCATACCACACCCTCCAATCATATATGATGAGCTCCCATGACTCCGCCCATACCACACCCTCCAATCATATATGATGAGCTCCCATAATGACCCCGCCCATACCACACCCTCCAACTACTGACCCAGTATCAGATTTCATCCATTACAGAACAGGGCTGTCATGGCCTCTCCATGAATTGTCAGCTCCTGGGTCAAATTAATGAATGATGGAATGTTACTCACCTTCATACAACCAATCAGAGAGGCCGTTATAGATAATCCCCTCCTTCCCCGAAGACGTCAGCCTCAGAGAACTGCTCTTCACATCCGGCTGATAGTAAATGTTATTCTCAAAGATGTAGATCTGAAGGACAGAGGAGCCAGAAATGTCACTTCCTCCTCCTCCTCATCGTCATCATCCTCCTCCTCCTCATACTCGTCATCATCATCCTCCTCATCATCCTCCTCATCATCCTCCTCCTCATCGTCATCATCATCCTCCTCATACTCGTCATCGTCCTCATCATCATCCTCCTCATCATCATCATCATCCTCCTCATCATCATTATCCTCATCCTCCTCATACTCGTCATCATCATCCTCCTCATCATCCTCCTCCTCCTCCTCATACTCTTCATCATCATCATCCTCCTCCTCATCCTCATCCACATCATCATCCTCCTCATCATCATCCTCATCATCATCATAACTTTCATGTTGGGGGTGGGTTTGTGGGAGATGTTGGGGGTGGGTTTGTGGAGACGTTGGGGGTGGGTTTGTGGGAGATGTTGGGGGTGGGTTTGTGGAGAGGTTGGGGGTGGGTTTGTGGAGATGTTGGGGGTGGGTTTGTGGGAGATGTTGGGGGTGGGTTTGTGGAGACGTTGGGGTGGGTTTGTGGAGATGTTGGGGGGGGGGGTTGTCGGGGATGTTGGGGTTGGTTTGTCGGGGATGTTGGGGTTGGTTTGCCGGAGATGTTGGGGTGGGTTTGTGGGAGATGTTGGGGGGGGGGGGTTGTCGGGGATGTTGGGGGTGGGTTTGTAGGAGATGTTGGGGTTGGTTTGTCGGGGATGTTGGGGTTGGTTTGCCGGAGATGTTGGGGTGGGTTTGTGGGAGATGTTGGGGGTGGGTTTGTGGGAGATGTTGGGGGTGGGTTTGTGGAGACGTTGGGGTGGGTTTGTGGAGATGTTGGGGGTGGGTTTGCAGGAGATGTTGGGGGGGGGGTTTGTCGGGGATGTTGGGGGTGGTTTGTCGGGGGTCTTGGGGGTGGGTTTGTGGAGAGGTTGGGGGTGGGTTTGTGGAGACGTTGGGGTGGGTTTGTGGAGATGTTGGGGGTGGGTTTGCAGGAGATGTTGGGGGGGGGGGGTTTGTGGGAGATGTTGGGGTGGTTTGCGGGAGATGTTGGGGGTGGGTTTGTGGGAGATGTTGGGGGTGGGTTTGTGGACATGTTGGGGGTGGGTTTGTGGACATGTTGGGGGTGGGTTTGCCGGAGATGTTGGGGGTGGGTTTGTGGAGATGTTGGGAGTGGGTTTGTGGGAGATGTTGGGGTGGGTTTGTGGAGATGTTGGGTGTGGTTTGTCGGGGATGTTGGGGGTGGTTTGTCGGGGATGTTGGGGGTGGGTTTGTGGGAGATGTTGGGGGTGGGTTTGTGGGAGATGTTGGGGGTGGTTTGTGGGAGATGTTGGGGGTGGGTTTGTGGGAGATGTTGGGGGTGGGGTTTGTCGGGGATGTTGGGGGTGGGTTTGTGGAGATGTTGGGGTGGGTTTGTGGGAGATGTTGGGGGTGGGGTTTGTCGGGGATGTTGGGGGTGGGTTTGTGGA
The DNA here is from genome assembly GCF_905171775.1 of Rana temporaria. Classification (NCBI taxonomy): domain Eukaryota; kingdom Metazoa; phylum Chordata; class Amphibia; order Anura; family Ranidae; genus Rana; species Rana temporaria. Next base: position 223,859,799 of record NC_053494.1, on the reverse strand, counting down.
GATGTTGGGGTGGGTTTGTGGGAGATGTTGGGGGTGGGTTTGTGGGAGATGTTGGGGGTGGGTTTGTGGAAGATGTTGGGGGTGGGTTTGTGGAGATGTTGGGGTTGGGTTTGTGGGAAATGTTGGGGGTGGTTTGTGGGAGATGTTGGGGGTGGGTTTGTGGAGATGTTGGGGGTGGGTTTGTCAGGGATGTTGGGGGTGGGTTTGTGGGAGATGTTGGGGGTGGGTTTGTGGAGATGTTGGGGGTGGTTTGTTGGGGGTGGGTTTGTCGGGATGTTGGGGGTGGGTTTGTGGGAGATGTTGGGGGTGGGTTTGTCAGAGAGGTTGGGGGTGGGTTTGTAGGAGATGTTGGGGGTGGGTTTGTAGGAGATGTTGGGGTGGGTTTGTGGAGATGTTGGGGGTGGGTTTGTCGGGGATGTTGGGGGTGGGTTTGTCGGGGATGTTGGGGGTGGGTTTGTCAGGGATGTTGGGGGTGGGTTTGTCGGGATGTTGGGGGTGGTTTGTCGGGGATGTTGGGGGTGGGTTTGTGGGACATGTTGGGGGTGGTTTGTGGAGATGTTGGGGGTGGGTTTGTGGAGATGTTGGGGGGGGGGGGGTTGTCGGGGATGTTGGGGTTGGTTTGTCGGGGATGTTGGGGTTGGTTTGCCGGAGATGTTGGGGTGGGTTTGTGGGAGATGTTGGGGGTGGGTTTGTAGGAGATGTTGGGGGTGGGTTTGTGGAGATGTTGGGGGTGGGTTTGTCTGGATGTTGGGGGTGGTTTGTCGGGGATGTTGGGGGTGGTTTGTCGGGGATGTTGGGGGTGGTTTGTGGAGATGTTGGGGGTGGGTTTGTGGAGATGTTGGGGGGGGGGGTTTGTCGGGGATGTTGGGGTTGGTTTGTCGGGGATGTTGGGGTTGGTTTGTCGGAGATGTTGGGGTGGGTTTGTGGGAGATGTTGGGGGTGGGTTTGTGGGAGATGTTGGGGGTGGGTTTGTAGGAGATGTTGGGGGTGGGTTTGTGGGGGATGTTGGGGGTGGGTTTGTCAGGGATGTTGGGGGTGGGTTTGTGGAGATGTTGGGGGTGGTTTGTGGGGGATGTTGGGGGTGGGTTTGTGGGAGAGGTTGGGGGGGGGTTTGTGGATATGTTTGGGGTGGGTTTGTGGAGATGTTGGGGGTGGGTTTGTTGGGGGTCTTGGGGGTGGGTTTGTGGAGATGTTGGGGGTGGTTTGTCGGGGATGTTGGGGGTGGGTTTGTCGGGGATGTTGGGGGTGGGTTTGTCGGGATGTTGGGGGTGGGTTTGTGGGAGATGTTGGGGGTGGGTTTGTCGGGATGTTGGGGGTGGGTTTGTCGGGATGTTGGGGGTGGGTTTGTGGGAGATGTTGGGGGTGGGTTTGTCGGGATGTTGGGGGTGGTTTGTCGGGGATGTTGGGGGTGGGTTTGTGGGACATGTTGGGGGTGGTTTGTGGAGATGTTGGGGGTGGGTTTGTGGAGATGTTGGGGGGGGGGTTTGTCGGGGATGTTGGGTTTGGTTTGTCGGGGATGTTGGGGTTGGTTTGTCGGAGATGTTGGGGTGGGTTTGTGGGAGATGTTGGGGGTGGGTTTGTGGGAGATGTTGGGGGTGGGTTTGTAGGAGATGTTGGGGGTGGGTTTGTCGGGGATGTTGGGGGTGGGTTTGTCGGGATGTTGGGGGTGGTTTTTCGGGGATGTTGGGGGTGGGTTTGTGGGACATGTTGGGGGTGGTTTGTGGAGATGTTGGGGGTGGGTTTGTAGAGATGTTGGGGGGGGGGTTTGTCGGGGATGTTGGGGTTGGTTTGTCGGGGATGTTGGGGTTGGTTTGTCGGAGATGTTGGGGTGGGTTTGTGGGAGATGTTGGGGGTGGGTTCGTGGGAGATGTTGGGGGTGGGTTTGTAGGAGATGTTGGGGGTGGGTTTGTGGGAGATGTTGGGGGTGGGTTTGTGGAGATGTTGGGGGTGGTTTGTGGGGGATGTTGGGGGTGGTTTGTTGGGGGTGGGTTTGTGGGGGATGTTGGGGGTGGGTTTGTGGCAGAGGTTGGGGGGGGGGTTTGTGGATATGTTTGGGGTGGGTTTGTGGAGATGTTGGGGGTGGGTTTGTTGGGGGTCTTGGGGGTGGGTTTGTGGAGATGTTGGGGGTGGTTTGTCGGGGATGTTGGGGGTGGGTTTGTCGGGGATGTTGGGGGTGGGTTTGTCGGGATGTTGGGGGTGGGTTTGTCGGGATGTTGGGGGTGGGTTTGTGGGAGATGTTGGGGGTGGGTTTGTCGGGATGTTGGGGGTGGGTTTGTCGGGATGTTGGGGGTGGGTTTGTCGGGATGTTGGGGGTGGGTTTGTCGGGATGTTGGGGGTGGGTTTGTGGGAGATGTTGGGGGTGGGTTTGTCGGGGATGTTGGGGGTGAGTTTGTCGGGGATGTTGGGTGTGGCTTGTTGGGGGGGGTTTGTGGGAGATGTTGGGGGTGGGTTTGTCGGGGATGTTGGGGGGGGGTTTGTGGAGATGTTGGGGGTGGGTTTGTGGGAGATGTTGGGGGTGGGTTTGTCGGGGATGTTGGGGGTGAGTTTGTCGGGGATGTTGGGTGTGGCTTGTTGGGGGGGGTTTGTGGGAGATGTTGGGGGTGGGTTTGTCGGGGATGTTGGGGGGGGGGTTTGTGGAGATGTTGGGGGTGGGTTTGTCGGGGGTCTTGGGGGTGGGTTTGTGGGTGATGTTGGGGGTGGGGTCAATGTGGTGGTAGTTGGCGGGATCCAGTCTTCCATCAGACAAGAGGAAACGACAGTTGACTCACCAGCTGCTGCCCCTGGACGCCCCACGCTGCGTACTGCAACACCGAATCCTCCACCTCCGGGGGGTTCAACTCCCAAACTTCCCTTTAAGGAAAAGACATGAAAGTGAGGCGGGGCCTCGTCTGGCGGGGACAGCAAAGGGGGAGGAGGGGCACTTACCTGGTGTGGAGGGAGGAGGGGCACTTACCTGGTGTGGAGGGAGGAGGGGCACTTACCTGGTGTGGAGGGAGGAGGGGCACTTACCTGGTGTGGAGGAAGGAGGGGCACTTACCTGGTGTGGATGTTGTAGATGACATAGGAGGCTGTGAATGAAAAGTGGAATATCTGGAACACAAGAAGGACGGAACCATTAGAGGAAGTTCAGAGCTACACAGGCAGATCACATAGAGAAACATCTATAAAAATACACCAGAACAAGAGGAAAGGAGGAGAGGAGAGGAGAGAGAAGAGGGGGGACAGAAGAGGAGAAGGGAGGAGAGGGGAGGAGAGGAGAGGAGAGGGGAGGGGAGGAGAGGAGAGGAGAGGAGAGGAGGGGAGGGGAGAGGAGGGGAGAGAAGAGGGGGGACAGAAGAGGAGAAGGGAGGGGAGGGGAGGGGAGGAGAAGAGAGGAGAGGGGAGGGGAGGGGAGGGGAGGAGAAGAGAGGAGAGGGGAGGGGAGGGGAGGAGAGGAGAGGGGTGGCGAGGAGAGTTGAGGAGAGGAGAGGAGGAGAAGGGAGGAGAGAGAAGAGGGGGGACAGGAGAGGAGAGGGGAGGGGAGGAGAGGAGAGGAGAGGGGAGGGGAGGAGAGGAGAGGAGAGGAGGGGAGGGGAGGGGAGGAGAGGAGAGGGGTGGAGAGGAGAGGAGAGGAGAGGAGAGGAGGGGAGGGGAGGGGAGGAGAGGAGAGGAGAGGAGAGGGGTGGAGAGGAGAGGAGAGGGGTGGCGAGGAGAGTTGAGGAGAGGAGAGGAGGGGAGAAGGAATCTGTATTCCATAACAAGCAGATTCCAGATGCCATTTGTGATAATGAAGGGTCCCATGACACTCCTCCTCTCCTCTCCTCCCACAACTTCACACAGGGTCTAGATGGGGCGATGAAATAAAATATGGGGGGCTCTCACACAGGATTTACCCCGAGGTCGGGGGGGGGGCTCTTGTTATACCTGAAGGGTTCCACATGTACTGGCACTTTAAGGCTGGCTCCACCCAGCAGTGATGACAAGGGTCAAGGGGCATAGTAGCCATCTTAGAGAGAGCACATGTAGAAAGCAGAGATAACCTGTAATGTCCTGAGATGCATGTTGCAGTGTACCTCCTGTACTGAATAAACATCCATTGTTCCAGACCAGAGTCTTGTGTCCCTCACAACACAGAGGATATAACAGTGGCGACGAGGATGGGATTTACAAAGTGTCTATCAGTCTGAGAGAGAGACAAAGACATTGTGGATTGTCACCTGGATAAAAGCAATCACAGATCCCAGCAGGAAAATGTCATTAATCGGGACATTAAGTGAGTTTGGAGAACAGACATCCTGGAGTTCCTGGGTTGAGAGACTGGAACAGTATTTCAGTGCAAATGCCATCCCAGACAACAGGCAAGTAGCAGTGTTTCTGACAGTGGTTGGGGCCAAGACATATGACACCAATCAAACTGCAGACATACTCAAAGCAGATACTCCACCCACTGGCTTACGCAAAAGTAAAGGTATTGTACAAGGGTCAGACAAAGAGACTGCCATTATATATCCTAGAAAATGGGGGACCCCCTCTATTCGGGAGAGACTGGATTGCTCACTTTGGTATGCCAGACATCGCCATAAGTCCCTGTAACACCGTTACCATTCCATTAGGAGATAATGAGGGATGGGTGGTGTCCCTGAAGCAGCGGTTCCCAAAGATTTTTGATGACCAGTTGGGAAAAATAAAGCATGACTGTGTGAGACTCAAGCTGAAACCCAACGCTCAGCCTAAGTTCTTCAAAGCTCGGACAGTACCTTTCGCACTCCGAGCAGGTGTGGAAGCAGAACTAAGTCGGCTGGAGGAACAAGGTGTCATCTCAAAGGTAGAGCACAGCGAGTGGGCATCACCAGTTGTACCGGTAAAGAAAGCGAATGGGGACTTGCGCATTTGTGGCGATTTCCGCATGGCACTGAACTCACAACTGGAAATAGACCAGTATCCCCTACCCAGAGTAGATGACATTTTTGCCTCTCTTGCAGGAGGTCAAAAGTTTACCAAGCTTGATCTCAAACAAGCATATTTACAGTTTGAGGTCCATCCTTCTTCCCGCAAGTTTCTGACCATCAACACCCACAAGGGACTGTATCAATATAATCGGATGGTGTTTGGGGTAGCCTCTGCCCCAGCCATTTGGCAACGAAAAATGGATGAGATTTTGGCGGACATTCCTTTCACTCAGTGCCTGCTAGATGACATGCTCATTACAGGACGGACCGACCAGGAACACAAGCAGAATGTGGAGCTTGTGTTGGCGAGACTCCAAGAACAGGGTCTGAAAGTGAACTTAGCAAAATGCCAATTCATGGTGCCTAAATTGGAGTTTTGTGGCCACCTTGTGGATGCAGAAGGTATACACACCACGGAAGCCAAGGTTGATGCTTTAGTCAAAGCTCCAGCCCCAACCAACGTCCAGCAGCTGCGATCATACCTTGGCTTGCTGAACTATTACCACAAATTCCTGCCAGATCTGGCACACACCTTGTTTCCGTTGAACAAGCTTTTGGAGAAACACTCCAGATGGGACTGGTCGGCTGCATGCCAACGTGCTTTTGAAGTTTCTAAGCGGAAGCTGTTGGCGTCACGCATGCTCGTGCACTATGACCTCCAGAAGCCTCTCACCTTGGCTTGTGATGCCTCACCCTATGGTCTGGGGGCGGTACTATCTCACATCTTACCAGATGGGTCAGAAAAACCAGTGGCATTTGCCTCCAGGTCTTTGACAAAAGCAGAAAGCAATTACTCACACATTGACAAAGAGGCTCTTGCGCTGATATGGGCAATTAAGAAGTTTCATCTTTACCTGTATGGTAGGGAATTCACCATACTGACGGACCATAAACCACTCCTTCAGATCTTTAGCCCTGACAAAGGCATCTCCCAGACTACTGCGGCCTGCCTCCAACGCTATGCCCTATTCTTGGGGGCATACAGCTACAAAATTCAGTATCGTGGTCATGATGCCAATGCTAATGCGGACGCTATGTCCCGACTGCCAGGGAGGTCCATGGACTCTTCTCCACCGGTCAAGAGTTGTCGTTACACCAGCCTGTCCTTCTTGTCTTCTGGGGAGATAGCAGCCCATACAAACAAGGATACCTTTCTGAAAACCATACTCTCCTGGGTACGTTCCGGTTGGCCTGCAACTGTCACACAGGAGTATGGAAACCTTATTTCCATAGGCGTATGGAATTAACTGTGGCTGGCAACTGTGTTTTATGGGGAGACCGAGTGATCATTCCACAGACCCTCCGGAGACACATTCTGGACTTGCTACATACTGGTCATCCCGGGAGCACACGTATGAAACAAAAGGCCAGAGGCTATGTGTGGTGACCAAACCTAGACTCAGATATCACAACATATGTGAATGCTTGTGCTGGATGTGCACAAACGGCAAGAGACCCTCCTCGAGGGTGCGTCCAGCCCTGGACTTGGCCCACGGTTCCTTGGTTTCGCCTACACTTGGACTTTGCAGGCCCGATCAGAGGACACACCTTCTTGATCATAGTGGACGCCCATTCAAAGTGGCCTGAGGTCATTCCTGTTACTCAGCCAACGACTAAGGCAACTGTTTCCATACTGTTACATCTCGCTGCTACGTTTGGATACCCCAGAGAAATCGTCACAGACAACGGTGCACAATTCACCAGTCAGGAGTTTCAGCGTTTCCTGACTGCCCACAACATCAAGCACAAGTTGACCGCACCTTACCACCCGGCTACAAATGGTCAAGCAGAGCGCTTTGTGCAGACTTTCAAACGCTATTTCAAAGCTACAGTGGCTGCAAGTAAAAACAACAGTCCCTGTCACCCCAGCAGCTGGACTCCTTCCTTTCTGCTTACAGAAACACACCACATGCAACCACTGGGAAAACTCCAGCAGAACTCCTTCTGGGGCGCCAGCCATGGACTGTTTTGGATATGCTCCGCCCTCAAACAGTCCAGGAACATGTACTACAGTCCCAAGACAAGATGGTCCAACACAATGAGCTCCCCCGATTCACAGCCCAACAAAAGGTATGGGCCCGATCTTATGGGGCTTCCAACACCCGTTGGCTTCCTGCTGTCATTGCAGAGACCTTGGGACCCAAGATGTACAAGGTCCGCCTGGAAGATGGTTCCATTTGCAGACGTCATGCGGACCAACTGCGTCCTCGTTCTCAACTGCCCGAATCCCTGATGCCGGCTGAACCATCAGTGTCTCAAGGATCTGCTCCCAGCGAATCAGGATGCACAGAGACTGATGATTGTGGGGACTCTGAACTTTTGAACTCGTCTCCAACAGAGCCCTCCAGCTCTGATCCGGAGGTCTGTTTACCCTCTGAGCTGGGGGATCCCTTCTTGGCCCCGCCGGTACCCATTCCGGCCAGCCCTGTTTCCTCCGGTCCGGAATCGCTGGATGCCCGGCCTCAACGACACTGTCGCCCTCCTGACCGGTTTCAGTTGCAAGAGCGGTTACGAGACTTTCGACGGGGCCGACGGAAGTGATCCGATGACATATTAACCCCGCAACTGTTCCTGGAAGCTTGAAGTCCCATAATTCTCCTGTGTTTGGAGGACTGTTATTGGACAGTTAGCAGTTAATGTTTTGTGCCGGTTATTGTTTTTTTTTGTTTTGTTTTTTTAGGGATGGATGGAAGGTTTTTTTTTTTTTTTTTTGAAAAGCCTATGGCGTGTGAACACACCCAAAAAACTCCACCCGGTGCAGAAAAAATGTGCACACACATAAAGAGTGTTCACAAAAACGTGCAGACGGGTGCAACGTCAAGTGGTCCTCCTGTGAAGAGGGACCCAAACCCTGATCCCCCGGGGCGTTAGGCTCCAGACGGGGACTGAGGTACTGTGGTCTGAGCAACCAAGGCCGACACGGACCCAACTTCCTCGGAGGGACTGCCGAAACAGAACCAGTACTAGGTGGTGCTCCCCCGAATGGAGACCCCATGAGAGCAGGCAGACTAAGCCAGAAGGCCATGTCCACCCACTCCCAAGACGTTCAGGGCTGGCCCGAGGACCCGCACCCTACTAATCACACAGTGTCACAAAACGTGCACAACAAAAAAAGACAAAAAAGTGACAAATACAGGCTTAAATAAAATATAGTGGGGGAAGTGATAGTGGAGAGGAGAGTGAAAGAAGTGGCCATTGTGGTGAAACAATGACCAGGCCCTCCGGCCAGGAATAAAAAATTTCTCCGGTCCTAGCCAAAAGGCTCCGAGGTCGGGGGGGCTCTCACACAGGATGTACCCCGAGGTCGGGGGGGGGGCTCTCACACAGGATGTACCCCGAGGTCGGGGGGGGGCTCTCACACAGGATGTACTCCGAGGTCGGGGGGGGGCTCTCACACAGGATGTACCCCGAGGTCGGGGGGGGGCTCTCACACAGGATGTACTCCGAGGTCGGGGGGGGGCTCTCACACAGGATGTACCCCGAGGTCGGGGGGGGGGCTCTCACACAGGATGTACCCTGAGGTTGGGGGGGGCTTCTCACGGTTGGCGGGTTAAACACAATTCACAATTTCTACATTTATGATGTCACTGATGTTGATCTAGAACGGTGGTTCTCAACCTGGGGTCAAATGACGATTTGCCAGGGGGCAGTCCCTGGAGACTGTGGCCGCCCATTCAGTTGACGGCATGGCTGTGGGGCAGAGACTAGAGGCCTGCTGACTGGCGAGAATTCATTCTTCTCCCACAGGGGGGCAGCCCAGGCTAGAGCTTCACCAGAAAGGAGGGAAATAATATAGGCTACCTTTGCCCAATCAGACAAGAAGTTTTGAGGCTGAAGCTCAGAATGGATGGTGCACTGGCAAAGAAAGCCCCTGCAGGCCTTGGAGTCTCCAGAAAAACGGATTGGAGGTGGTAGTTTTAGCGAATGCGACTCTGTGAGTGGTGCGACAGGCACAGCCACTGGTTGTACTTGGGGTTGCGGATTCGGGGTTCCCAACGAGGTCTGAAGCTGATCAAAGCGGGAAGCCAGATCCTGAAGGAAACGCATCACCTGAGTCTGATTAGCTTCATGCGTCTCGAGTCTGCGAACAACGCCCTGTAATGGATCGTCTGCGGGGATCGACACGTCGGCCGGATTCATTGCTGTTCAAACTGTCAGGTAACCTGTGGCCAGGTGACAAGTGCACCCCGTTGGGGTCAGGGATGCACCACAGGGTAGTGAACCCTATAGCCGACTGCTGCTATCAGAGAGGAAGTGTGAACCCAAGATCGCCCAGGGCGCGGAGTCTAAGACCCAGCTTTGTGTTCACCAGAGCCTCTAGTGGTGAGGATGGCCTTCGCCGCAGCTGGATCCAGGTCGCTACCCCTGGGATCCCCTAGGTCACCCTCCGCAGAGAGAGAGGGGAAGCAGCAAGCAGGACAAACAGTAGTGATGGGTAAGCCGAGGTCAGGGCAACAGGCAGACAAGGGTTACCGAGGGACAGGCAAAAGGTCAAGGGCACAGGCAAGCAGGAGAAGTCAGGGACGAGCCAAACATGGTACACAGGAAGGTAATCGTAACACACTGCAGACAGGAACTTAAGCAAACAACACTGTTGAACAGCACTGCAAACCTGCAGTGCAACAGTTAATATAGACTTCCTGGGATGGCCTGGGGGTGGGGCCACACAGGAAGAAGAAGGGAACCAGAACAGAGTCAGGCCTCTAATAAGCAGATGGAAACAGGTAAGCTGCCAGACTTTATTGCATATCCATGACAGTACCCTCCCTCTTACGAGGCCTCCCCCTTCTCCGTCTGGGTTCCGTGTTTAGAGGGAAACTTCAGATGAAACTTCAACAGACGAGGTGCAAAGACCTCCGATGCAGGAACCCAAGACCTCTCCTCAGGGCCAAACTTTATTGCATATCCATGACATCTAGATCGTATCCAGAGGTCAGCTGACTGGTGAGGAATGTGAAGTGGGAGGAGCCGGAGGAGACCCTATCTATTTATTTTGGCAGAGGTGTCACTGCTACCAGACACCACAGAGCCGGAGACACAGCGAGTAACATTCCCTGTGATTAGAGTTGTCATTGAAAGTCCCCGACTACAGTTCTCAGATCAGCAGATGACCTTCATCAAGAGCACTTAAGTTGGCCGATCAGAACTCCGCCCAACACTGCCACTGATCCCACCACCCCGCCGGCACTGCCACTGATCCCAACTCCCCACCAGCACTGCCACTCATCCCACCACCCCGCCGGCACTGCCACTGATCCCAACTCCCACCAGCACTGCCACTCATCCCACCACCCCGCCGGCACTGCCACTCATCCCACCACCCCGCCGGCACTGCCACTGATCCCAACTCCCCACCAGCACTGCCACTCATCCCACCACCCCGCCGGCACTGCCACTGATCCCAACTCCCACCAGCACTGCCACTCATCCCACCACCCCGCCGGCACTGCCACTCATCCCACCACCCCGCCGGCACTGCCACTGATCCCAACTCCCCCCAGCACTGCCACTCATCCCACCACCCCGCCAGCACTGCCACTCATCCCGACTCCCCCCCAGCACTGCCACTCATCCCAACCCCCCCCCAGCACTGCCACTCATCCCAACTCCCCACCGGCACTGCCACTCATCCCAAATCCCCACCAGCACTGCCACTCCTCCTACCACCCCGCCGGCACTGCCACTCATCCCAACTCCCCGCCAGCACTGCCACTCATCCCAACTCCCCTCCAGCACTGCCACTCATCCCAACTCCCCTCCAGCACTGCCACTCATCCCAACTCCCCGCCAGCACTGCCACTCATCCCAACTCCCCTCCAGCACTGCCACTCATCCCAACTCCCCTCCAGCACTGCCACTCATCCCAACTCCCCTCCAGCACTGCCACTCATCCCAACTCCCCTCCAGCACTGCCACTCATCCCAACTCCCCACCGGCACTGCCACTCATCCCACCACCACTGCCACTCATCCCACCACCCCGCCGGCACTGCCACTGATCCCAACTCCCACCAGCACTGCCACTCATCCCACCACCCCGCCGGCACTGCCACTGATCCCAACTCCCACCAGCACTGCCACTCATCCCACCACCCCGCCGGCACTGCCACTCATCCCACCACCCCGCCGGCACTGCCACTGATCCCAACTCCCCCCAGCACTGCCACTCATCCCACCACCCCGCCAGCACTGCCACTCATCCCGACTCCCCCCCAGCACTGCCACTCATCCCAACTCCCCCCCAGCACTGCCACTCATCCCAACTCCCCACCGGCACTGCCACTCATCCCAAATCCCCACCAGCACTGCCACTCCTCCTACCACCCCGCCGGCACTGCCACTCATCCCAACTCCCCGCCAGCACTGCCACTCATCCCAACTCCCCTCCAGCACTGCCACTCATCCCAACTCCCCTCCAGCACTGCCACTCATCCCAACTCCCCGCCAGCACTGCCACTCATCCCAACTCCCCTCCAGCACTGCCACTCATCCCAACTCCCCTCCAGCACTGCCACTCATCCCAACTCCCCTCCAGCACTGCCACTCATCCCAACTCCCCTCCAGCACTGCCACTCATCCCAACTCCCCACCGGCACTGCCACTCATCCCAACTCCCCGCCAGCACTGCCACTCATCCCACCACCACTGCCACTCATCCCACCACCCCGCCGGCACTGCCACTGATCCCAACTCCCTGCCAGCACTGCCACTCATCCCAACTCCCCACCGGCACTGCCACTCATCCCACCACCCCGCCGGCACTGCCACTCATCCCAACTCCCCCCAGCACTGCCACTCATCCCGACTCCCCGCCAGCACTGCCACTCATCCCAACTCCCCGCCAGCACTGCCATTCATCCCAACTCCCCGCCAGCACTGCCACTCATCCAAACTCCCCCCCAGCATTGCCACTCATCCCGCCAGCACTGCCACTCATCCCAACTCCCCCGCCAGCACTGCCACTCATCCCAACTCCCCCGCCAGCACTGCCACTCATCCCAACTCCCCCACCAGCACTGCCACTCATCCCAACTCCCCGCCAGCACTGCCACTCATCCCAACTCCCCGCCAGCACTGCCACTCATCCAAACTCCCCCCCAGCATTGCCACTCATCCCACCACCCCGCCAGCACTGCCACTCATCCCAACTCCCCCGCCAGCACTGCCACTCATCCCAACTCCCCCGCCAGCACTGCCACTCATCCCAACTCCCCCACCAGCACTGCCACTCATCCCAACTCCCCCACCAGCACTGCCACTCATCCCAACTCCCCGCTAGGCATTTCCACTGATCCCAACTCCCCTCCAGCACTGCCACTCATCCCAACTCCCCCAAGAATTGCCACTCATCCCAACTCCCCTCCAGCACTGCCACTCATCCCAACTCCCCGCCAGCACTCCTACTCATCCCAACTCCCCCCCAGCACTCCCACTCATCCCAACTCCCCGCCAGCACTCCCACTCATCCCAACTCCCCGCCAGCACTCCCACTCATCCCAACTCCTCCCAGCACTGCCACTCATCCCAACTCCTCCCAGCACTGCCACTCATCCCAACTCTCCGCCAGCACTGCCACTCATCCCAACTCCCCGCCAGCACTGCCACTCATCCCAACTTCCCGCCAGCACTGCCACTCATCCCAACTCCCCGCCAGCACTGCCACTCATCCCAACTCCCCGCCAGCACTGCCACTCATCCCAACTCCCCGCCAGCACTGCCACTCATCCCAACTCCCACCAGCACTGCCACTCATCCCAACTCCCCGCCAGCACTGCCACTCATCCCAACTCCCCGCCAGCACTGCCACTCATCCCAACTTCCCGCCAGCACTGCCACTCATCCCAACTCCCCGCCAGCACTGCCACTCATCCCAACTCCCCGCCAGCACTGCCACTCATCCCAACTCCCCGCCAGCACTGCCACTCATCCCAACTCCCCGCCAGCACTGCCACTCATCCCAACTCCCCGCCAGCACTCCCACTCATCCCAACTCCCCGCCAGCACTGCCACTCATCCCAACTCCCCGCCAGCACTCCCACTCATCCCAACTCCCCGCCAGCACTGCCACTCATCCCAACTCCCCGCCAGAACTGCCACTCATCCCACCACCCTGCCAGCACTGCCACTCATCCCAACTCCTCGCCAGCACTGCCACTCATCCCAACTCTTGTCTTGGGTGCTGACAACCCCCGCTACCAAAATAACTTTACTGTTAGGGGTCCCCACAACTTGGGGAATTGTATCAAGGAGTCCCGGCACTAGAAAGTTGAGAACCAATCAGGTAAAGAAAAGATTGGATCTGGTTGTACAGAGTGATGAGAATCCAGAACATGGAAGACTTTTATCTCCTGAACCCTTTCCTGGCCCCGGAGGGACTCGTCTGACGTCCCGGCTCTGAGCTCCGGATCATCTGAATGGAATTTACTAATGTTCTAGATTAGAGGAACATGAACTCATTTCAGATGAGACTTTTATATGAAGAGATCTTTGTGGAGAATCGCTAATCCCGAGAGTCGCAGTCGGCGCGCCTTCCGTCATTATCTCTACGAGATTAATTATCTCATAAAATCCCCCTAATTAGATTCTTCTGAATTCCGAGGAAACAAAAGAAAATACAAATGACAAGGACGTTCCGTTCTCTTTCTGAAGCGGTGTACAGGGGCCACACAGAGAGAGACGGGCCTTAGAACAATGTACAGGGGCCACACTGACTGAGACGGGCCTTAGAACAATGTACAGGGGCCACACAGAGAGATGGGCCTTAGAACAATGTACAGGGGCCACACTGACTGAGACGGGCCTTAGAACAATGTACAGGGGCCACACTGACTGAGACGGGCCTTAGAACAATGTACAGGGGCCACACAGAGAGAGACAGCCTTAGAACAATGTACAGGGGCCACACTGACTGAGACGGGCCTTAGAACAATGTACAGGGGCCACACAGAGAGATGGGCCTTAGAACAATGTACAGGGGCCACACTGACTGAGACGGGCCTTAGAACAATGTACAGGGGCCACACTGACTGAGAGACGGGCCTTAGAACAATGTACAGGGGCCACACAGAGAGACGGACCTACAGGGGCCACACAGAGAGAGACGGGCCTTAGAACAATGTACAGGGGCCACACAGAGAGACGGGCCTTAGAACAATGTACAGGGGCCACACAGAGAGACGGGCCTTAGAACAATGTACAGGGGCCACACAGAGAGAGACGGGCCTTAGAACAATGTACAGGGGCCACACAGAGAGACGGGCCTTAGAACAATGTACAGGGGCCACACTGACTGAGACGGGCCTTAGAACAATGTACAGGGGCCACACAGAGACGGGCCTTAGAACAATGTACAGGGGCCACACTGACAGAGACGGGCCTTAGATCAATGTACAGGGGCCACACAGAGAGACGGGCCTTAGAACAATGTACAGGGGCCACACTGACTGAGAAAAAAAGGGGGGAGGGGGAACGCAGGAAAACGTTTGTGACTATAAAGAACGTATTACTATATATGTATTCCTAGTGCTTTATTATGTTCCTCTGTGCCTTCTTATATTTATTTATCTGTGATTCAGATTTACCTCCCTTATTGAGGGGCAAACACCCCCCCCCCAAAAAAAACTCATCCTGTTGGAAGGATTTCCTGTGAGGTCATTTCCTGTGTGGCTGTCATTTCCTGTGTGGCGGGTGTAACGGTCACCACCGTCTACGACCTTCCATCAACCCACGACAGCTCATCTGACACTCCAACCATCCATCAGACATCCCATTTCCCAGAATAACGAGACTTGCTCTGTTACTGGTTTCAAATCTATGAACACTTTAATGGTTAGCTCTCAAGTTTATATACCGTTTACAAGGCATGTTTCAGTGATGACAGGAACAATCAAACTCTCCACCCACACATCACACCCTGGGGGGCTTTAATACACCTTCAGATGGCTAATTGCTAAACATTCTAGACTTCTCAGTGCCAGTCTATAATTAACATGACCTAATCACTGCACCTGAGAAGTCATGTTCCTTCATTAACAGAATTCAACAAAACACCATCACACAATGATTTCCCCTCAATCCACATCTGTAGACAGACGGTCCGTCTCCGACAGAAAGGTATTCACACCTCTGAGCTTCAATAGGCTTTACATAGTGTTATCACCCAATGAGAGACCTTTCAAGAGCCAGACTCATTTAACGTGTCAACAGTCTACACAGAGAGATGAGTCATGAAATAAACCAACACTTTGCAATATCTCCTGCAATATGAACTATCAGTGATGTCCCCTGTCCTGTAATTTAGGATATAATTTCTCCGTCACCCTATGGCCCTATCGGACATAAGGTGACCCTAGACATAAGACTCCTTGGTGACGCCGGTACAGGAGTACCCCTCATCCTTCCAAAGTCTCTGTTTGTCCCGGGTCATTCCGTTACACAGGTCATTTCCTGTGTGGAGGTCATTTCCTGTGAGGTCATTTCCCATGGAGGAAGCGATTGGCTGCTGGAGTTATCACTTCCTGTTTGTCATTGCTTTTGTTTTCTCATAAAAAGCCAAGTACACTGGTCTCTGGGCGGTCATGTGATGGAGAGGAGACGTGAGCTGTGGTGATGTCCGATCACTTGGGATATACGCAGGGGCGGACTGACAACTCATGGGGCCCCCGGGCAATAGAAGATTATGGGGCCCCCGGGCAATAGAAGATTATGGGGCCCCTGGATATACGGGAAATAGAGTGATAGGTGAGATTATATCATTAGACGGAATGTTAGCACAGGAGATATGGAGTGCGCTCCGCCTACAGCCCAATTTCCATGACAATTGGTGGAATCGTGGAGTGACCTGTCTGGTAAGGAAGGCTGATTGCCCTTTCACACGAATCCCTTGTGCTTACTCATAATTGGTTGCCGTGGTGACCTCGGGTCATGTATTGGTGGATCCTGGACTGACAGGTCTGGTGATGAAGGTGATTGGTTGCTGTGGTGACCTCAGTGTGTATTGGTGGATCTTGGACCGGCTGGTCTGGTGATGAAGGTGATTGGCTGCTGTGGTGACCTCAGTGTGTATTGGTGGTATCCTAGGCTGGCTGGTCTGGTGATGAAGGTGATTGGTTGCTGTGGTGACCTCAGTGTGTATTGGACGTATCCTGGACTGGCTGGTCTGGTGATGAAGGTGATTGGCTGCTGTGGTGACCTCAGTGTGTATTGGTGGTATCCTAGGCTGGCTGGTCTGGTGATGAAGGTGATTGGTTGCTGTGGTGACCTCAGTATGTATTGGACGTATCCTGGACTGGCTGGTCTGGGGATGAAGGTGATTGGCTGCTGTGGTGACCTCAGTGTGTATTGGTGGTATCCTAGGCTGGCTGGTCTGGTGATGAAGGTGATTGGTTGCTGTGGTGACCTCAGTATGTATTGGACGTATCCTGGACTGGCTGGTCTGGGGATGAAGGTGATTGGTTGCTGTGGTGACCTCAGTGTGTATTGGTTGTATCCTGGACTGGCTGGTCTGGGGATGAAGGTGATTGGCTGCTGTGGTGACCTCAGTGTGTATTGGTGGATCTTGGCCCGGCTGGTCTGGTAAGTGAAGGTCGATGGTTTTCTCTGTAATCCTCGGGGGAGGGGGGGTCAGGCCTCTGTCTCCAGCGTTTATCTCACGTTCCCTTCCAGGCGGGCGGCGCGTATAATTAAAGCTCGCTGGTCACCTCGGCGCGGCAGGAAGATGAAGTGACGGCGCACAATAATCGCTCGCTCATTCGCACACGGTCACATTTTTCATTTTAGTAAAATGTCAGAGCGACAAGAGTCGTGATGGGATTTTTATGGCGCGTATTAAACAAAAGAAACATTTCTGCCCTTTGATTTCCCGTCTCTGGAAATGGATTTCGCCCCGAGGTCTGAAATATGTAGTTAGTGGCGAACCGTGTCAATTACATTGAGTCAGCGGAGCGGGGTCGTCACCGCGGCGCAGCGCACGTCTCTCCAGACATCATGGCGGGAAGCGGCAGGAGTGTCATCTCAATAAATGGATTTCATACGTCGATCAGAAATTACCTTCTTTATAATACAGAAAAAGTCTGCAAGATGGCGGCACTTCCTTCGGATCCATCAGAAGGCCGGCCCTTCCCCCACGGCTGCTATGAAAAACCTGCTTATTGTGAGCACCATGGACCGGCGCCATGGACCGCACCATGGACCAACACCATGGACAGCACCATGGACCGGCACCATGGACCGGCACCATGGACCGGCACCATGGACCGGCACCATGGACCAGCACCATGGACCAACACCATGGACCGGCACCATGGACCAGCACCATGGACCAACACCATGGACAGCACCATGGACAGCACCATGGACAGCACCATGGACAGCACCATGGACAGCACCATGGACAGCACCATGGACCAACACCATGGACCAACACCATGGACCAACACCATGGACAGCACCATGGACCAACACCATGGACAGCACCATGGACCAACACCATGGACCAACACCATGGACCAACACCATGGACAGCACCATGGACCAACACCATGGACAACACCATGGACAGCACCATGGACCGGCACCATGGACCGGCACCATGGACCGGCACCATGGACCGGCACCATGGACCGGCACCATGGACCGGCACCATGGACCGGCACCATGGACCAACACCATGGACCGGCACCATGGACCAACACCATGGACCGGCACCATGGACCAACACCATGGACCAACACCATGGACGGCACCATGGACCGGCACCATGGACCGGCACCATGGACCAACACCATGGACAGCACCATGGACCAACACCATGGACCAACACCATGGACAGCACCATGGACAGCACCATGGACAGCACCATGGACAGCACCATGGACCAGCACCATGGACCAGCACCATGGACAGCACCATGGACCAGCACCATGGACCAGCACCATGGACCAGCACCATGGACCAGCACCATGGACCAGCACCATGGACCAGCACCATGGACCAGCACCATGGACCAGCACCATGGACCAGCACCATGGACCAGCACCATGGACCAGCACCATGGACCAACACCATGGACCAGCACCATGGACCAGCACCATGGACCAGCACCATGGACCAACACCATGGACCAGCACCATGGACCAGCACCATGGACCAGCACCATGGACCAGCACCATGGACCAGCACCATGGACCAGCACCATGGACCAGCACCATGGACCAGCACCATGGACCAGCACCATGGACCAGCACCATGGACCAGCACCATGGACAGCACCATGGACAGCACCATGGACCAACACCATGGACAGCACCATGGACCAACACCATGGACAGCACCATGGACCAACACCATGGACAGCACCATGGACCAGCACCATGGACCAGCACCATGGACCAGCACCATGGACCAACACCATGGACCAACACCATGGACCAACACCATGGACCAACACCATGGACCAACACCATGGACCAACACCATGGACCAACACCATGGACCAACACCATGGACCAACACCATGGACCAACACCATGGACCAACACCATGGACCAACACCATGGACCAACACCATGGACCGGCACCATGGACCAACACCATGGACCAACACCATGGACCAACACCATGGACCGGCACCATGGACCAACACCATGGACAGCACCATGGACAGCACCATGGACCGGCACCATGGACCGGCACCATGGACCGGCACCATGGACCGGCACCATGGACCAACACCATGGACCAACACCATGGACCAACACCATGGACCAACACCATGGACCAGCACCATGGACAGCACCATGGACCAGCACCATGGACCAGCACCATGGACCAACACCATGGACCAACACCATGGACAGCACCATGGACCAACACCATGGACAGCACCATGGACCAACACCATGGACAGCACCATGGACCGGCACCATGGACCGGCACCATGGACCGGCACCATGGACCGGCACCATGGACCAGCACCATGGACCAAACGCATGGACCAAACCCATGGACCGGCACCATGGACCAGCACCATGGACCAACACCATGGACCAACACCATGGACCGGCACCAAGGACCAACACCATGGACCGGCACCATGGACCGGCACCATGGACCGGCACCATGGACGGCACCATGGACGGCACCATGGACGGCACCATGGACCGGCACCATGGACCGGCACCATGGACCAACACCATGGACCAACACCATGGACCAACACCATGGACCAACACCATGGACCAACACCATGAACGGCACCATGGACCGGCACCATGACCGGCACCATGGACCAGCACCATGGACCAGCACCATGGACCAACACCATGGACCAACACCATGGACGGCACCATGGACGGCACCATGGACCAACACCATGGACCAACACCATGGACGGCACCATGGACCAACACCATGGACGGCACCATGGACCAACACCATGGACCAACACCATGGACGGCACCATGGACCGGCACCATGACCGGCACCATGGACCAGCACCATGGACCAGCACCATGGACCAACACCATGGACGGCACCATGGACGGCACCATGGACCAGCACCATGGACCAACACCATGGACCAACACCATGGACCAACACCATGG
Source organism: Rana temporaria (assembly GCF_905171775.1). Lineage (NCBI taxonomy): Eukaryota > Metazoa > Chordata > Amphibia > Anura > Ranidae > Rana > Rana temporaria. Next base: position 223,840,269 of record NC_053494.1, on the reverse strand, counting down.
ACGGCACCATGGACCGGCACCATGACCGGCACCATGGACCAGCACCATGGACCAGCACCATGGACCAACACCATGGACCAACACCATGGACGGCACCATGGACGGCACCATGGACGGCACCATGGACCAACACCATGGACCAACACCATGGACGGCACCATGGACCAACACCATGGACGGCACCATGGACCAACACCATGGACCAACACCATGGACGGCACCATGGACCGGCACCATGGACCAACACCATGGACGGCACCATGGACCAACACCATGGACGGCACCATGGACCGGCACCATGACCAGCACCATGGACCAGCACCATGGACCAACACCATGGACGGCACCATGGACGGCACCATGGACGGCACCATGGACCAACACCATGGACCAACACCATGGACGGCACCATGGACCAACACCATGGACGGCACCATGGACCAACACCATGGACGGCACCATGGACCGGCACCATGGACCGGCACCATGGACAGCACCATGGACCAACACCATGGACGGCACCATGGACGGCACCATGGACCAGCACCATGGACCAACACCATGGACCAACACCATGGACCAACACCATGGACCAACACCATGGACCGGCACCATGACCGGCACCATGGACCAGCACCATGGACCAGCACCATGGACCAACACCATGGACCAACACCATGGACGGCACCATGGACGGCACCATGGACCAGCACCATGGACCAACACCATGGACCAACACCATGGACCAACACCATGGACGGCACCATGGACCGGCACCATGACCGGCACCATGGACCAGCACCATGGACCAGCACCATTGACCAACACCATGGACCAACACCATGGACGGCACCATGGACGGCACCATGGACCAACACCATGGACCAACACCATGGACGGCACCATGGACCAACACCATGGACGGCACCATGGACCAACACCATGGACCAACACCATGGACGGCACCATGGACCGGCACCATGGACCAACACCATGGACGGCACCATGGACCAACACCATGGACCAACACCATGGACGGCACCATGGACCGGCACCATGACCAGCACCATGGACCAGCACCATGGACCAACACCATGGACGGCACCATGGACGGCACCATGGACGGCACCATGGACCAACACCATGGACCAACACCATGGACGGCACCATGGACCAACACCATGGACGGCACCATGGACCAACACCATGGACGGCACCATGGACCGGCACCATGGACCGGCACCATGGACAGCACCATGGACAGCACCATGGACCAACACCATGGACCAACACCATGGACCAGCATTATTTTGGTGCGGGGTTACCCTTAAATCCATACCAGACCTGCCTGGTAATGGAATTTGGGGGGACCCCCACCCATTTTTTTTAAAAAATTTGGGTTCAGGGTTCCCCTTAATATTCATACAAGACCCTAGGGGCCTGGTAATGGACTGGGGGAGACCCCTGCCGTTTTTTTCAATGACTTCGATCTGTATTGCCGGGACCAGACAATTCATTACAGCCGCAAGTAGTTTTGAATGATTTTTTTTCCTTTAGAAATGTTATTTTGTGCAGGGACAGTTCTAAACACGGGAAACATGCGCTACTTTACAGGCGTACTATAGACACCCCCTAGGTACGAAATTTAAAGGAATATTTCACTTTTATTGTTTTACTTTAAGCATTATTAAAATCACTGCTCGTTTTTAAAACTTTTTTTGAATTGATACATGTCCCCTGGGGCAGGACCCGGGTCCCCAAATACTCCCCTGGGGCAGGACCCGGGTCCCCAAACACTCCCCTGGGGGCAGGACCCGGGTCCCCAAATACTCCCCTGGGGCAGGACCCGGGTCCCCAAACACTCCCCTGGGGGCAGGACCCGGGTCCCCAAATACTCCCCTGGGGCAGGACCCGGGTCCCCAAACACTCCCCTGGGGCAGGACCCGGGTCCCCAAATACTCCCCTGGGGCAGGACCCGGGTCCCCAAATACTCCCCTGGGGCAGGACCCGGGTCCCCAAACACTCCCCTGGGGCAGGACCCGGGTCCCCAAACACTCCCCTGGGGCAGGACAAGGGGCCCCAAACACTCCCCTGGGGCAGGACCCGGGTCCCCAAACACTCCCCTGGGGGCAGGACCCGGGTCCCCAAATACTCCCCTGGGGCAGGACCCGGGTCCCCAAACACTCCCCAGGGGCAGGACCCGGGTCCCCAAACACTCCCCTGGGGCAGGACCCGGGCCCCCAAACATTCCCCTGGGGCAGGACCCGGGTCCCCAAATACTCCCCTGGGGCAGGACCCGGGTCCCCAAATACTCCCCTGGGGCAGGACCCGGGTCCCCAAACACTCCCCTGGGGCAGGACCCGGGTCCCCAAACACTCCCCTGGGGCAGGACCCGGGTCCCCAAACACTCCCCTGGGGCAGGACCCGGGGTCCCTAAACACTCCCCTGGGGCAGGACCCGGGTCCCCAAACACTCCCCTGGGGCAGGACCCAAGTCCCCAAACACTCCCCTGGGGCAGGACCCAGGTCCCCAAACACTCCCCTGGGGCAAAACCCAGGTCCCCAAACACTCCCCTGGGGCAATATGATATCACCAACCAAATGTAGACACACCCTCATCACACATCATTCTTATGAATAGGAAGGTGGTGATTGGACAGAAGGGATCGGCTGAGCGGAGGGGGAGGAGACACAATAGAAATTCTTCACCTGTTTGACATCGTAGGCCAGCAGGACGTATCTCAGGTCGGGGGACACGGAATGGTGAGACGCTTTGAATGTGACCTGGAAGACAAAACAAGAGGAAGAGGAGGAGTCAGCGGAGGAGGGGAGGCGGCCGAGGAACTTTACATTCTATATTCATAGATCTATGATGGCGCCTCCAGGGGGACACCAAGGAGCTCTGGGGGGCTCCAGGAAGTATGTGGGGGTCTGTGTCCTCCATTATACTATGGACCGAGTCCTCCATTATACTATAGACCGAGTCCTCCATTATACTATGGACTGAGTCTTCCATTATACTATGGACTGAGTCCTCCATTATACTATAGACTGAGTCCTCCATTATACTATGGACTGAGTCCTCCATTATACTATAGACTGAGTCCTCCATTATACTATGGACCGAGTCCTCCATTATACTACAGGCAGTGCAGAATTATTAGGCAAATTAGTATTTTGACCACATCATCCTCTTTATGCATGTTGTCTTACTCCAAGCTGTATAGGCTCGAAAGCCTACTACCAATTAAGCATATTAGGTGATGTGCATCTCTGTAATGAGAAGGGGTGTGGTCTAATGACATCAACACCCTATATCAGGTGTGCATAATTATTAGGCAACTTCCTTTCCTTTGGCAAAATGGGTCAAAAGAAGGACTTGACAGGCTCAGAAAAGTCAAAAATAGTGAGATATCTTGCAGAGGGATGCAGCACTCTTAAAATTGCAAAGCTTCTGAAGCGTGATCATCGAACAATCAAGCGTTTCATTCAAAATAGTCAACAGGGTCGCAAGAAGCGTGTGGAAAAACCAAGGCGCAAAATAACTGCCCATGAACGGAGAAAAGTCAAGCGTGCAGCTGCCAAGATGCCACTTGCCACCAGTTTGGCCATATTTCAGAGCTGCAACATCACTGGAGTGCCCAAAAGCACAAGGTGTGCAATACTCAGAGACATGGCCAAGGTAAGAAAGGCTGAAAGACGACCACCACTGAACAAGACACACAAGCTGAAGCGTCAAGACTGGGCCAAGAAATATCTCAAGACTGATTTTTCTAAGGTTTTATGGACTGATGAAATGAGAGTGAGTCTTGATGGGCCAGATGGATGGGCCCGTGGCTGGATTAGTAAAGGGCAGAGAGCTCCAGTCCGACTCAGACGCCAGCAAGGTGGAGGTGGAGTACTGGTTTGGGCTGGTATCATCAAAGATGAGCTTGTGGGGCCTTTTCGGGTTGAGGATGGAGTCAAGCTCAACTCCCAGTCCTACTGCCAGTTTCTGGAAGACACCTTCTTCAAGCAGTGGTACAGGAAGAAGTCTGCATCCTTCAAGAAAAACATGATTTTCATGCAGGACAATGCTCCATCACACGCGTCCAAGTACTCCACAGCGTGGCTGGCAAGAAAGGGTATAAAAGAAGAAAAACTAATGACATGGCCTCCTTGTTCACCTGATCTGAACCCCATTGAGAACCTGTGGTCCATCATCAAATGTGAGATTTACAAGGAGGGAAAACAGTACACCTCTCTGAACAGTGTCTGGGAGGCTGCGGTTGCTGCTGCACTCAATGTTGATGGTGAACAGATCAAAACACTGACAGAATCCATGGATGTCAGGCTTTTGAGTGTCCTTGCAAAGAAAGGTGGCTATATTGGTCACTGATTGGTTTTTGTTTTGTTTTTGAATGTCAGAAATGTATATTTGTGAATGTTGAGATGTTATATTGGTTTCACTGTTAAAAATAAATAATTGAAATGGGTATATATTTTTTTTTTGTTAAGTTGCCTAATAATTCTGCACAGTAATAGTCACCTGCACACACAGATATCCCCCTAAAATAGCTAAAACTAAAAACAAACTAAAAACTACTTCCAAAAATATTCAGCTTTGATATTAATGAGTTTTTTGGGTTCATTGAGAACATGGTTGTTGTTCAATAATAAAATTAATCCTCAAAAATACAACTTGCCTAATAATTCTGCACTCCCTGTATAGACCGAGTCCTCCATTATACTATGGACTGAGTCCTCCATTATACTATGGACCGAGTCCTCCATTATACTATGGACCCAGTCCTCCATTATACTATGGACTGAGTCCTCCATTATACTATGGACTGAGTCCTCCATTATACTATGGACCGAGTCCTCCATTATACTATGGACTGAGTCCTCCATTATACTATGGACCCAGTCCTCCATTATACTATGGACTGAGTCCTCCATTATACTATGGACTGAGTCCTCCATTATACTATAGACTGCGTCCTCCATTATACTATAGACTGAGTCCTCCATTATACTATAGACTGAGTCCTCCATTATACTATAGACTGAGTCCTCCATTATACTATGGACCCAGTCCTCCATTATACTATGGACTGAGTCCTCCATTATACTATGGACTGAGTCCTCCATTATACTATAGACTGCGTCCTCCATTATACTATAGACTGAGTCCTCCATTATACTATAGACTGAGTCCTCCATTATACTATAGACTGAGTCCTCCATTATACTATGGACTGTGTCCTCCATTATACTATGGACTGTGTCCTCCATTATACTATAGACTGAGTCCTCCATTATACTATAGACTGAGTCCTCCATTATACTATAGACCGTGTCCTCCATTATACTATAGACTGAGTCCTCCATTATACTATGGACTGTGTCCTCCATTATACTATAGACTGAGTCCTCCATTATACTATAGACCGTGTCCTCCATTATACTATAGACTGAGTCCTCCATTATACTATAGACCGTGTCCTCCATTATACTATAGACTGAGTCCTCCATTATACTATAGACCGTGTCCTCCATTATACTATGGACTGTGTCCTCCATTATACTATAGACTGAGTCCTCCATTATACTATAGACTGAGTCCTCCATTATACTATAGACTGAGTCCTCCATTATACTATAGACTGAGTCCTCCATTATACTATGGACTGTGTCCTCCATTATACTATAGACTGAGTCCTCCATTATACTATAGACTGAGTCCTCCATTATACTATAGACCGTGTCCTCCATTATACTATAGACTGAGTCCTCCATTATACTATAGACTGAGTCCTCCATTATACTATAGACTGAGTCCTCCATTATACTATAGACTGAGTCCTCCATTATACTATAGACTGAGTCCTCCATTATACTATAGACTGAGTCCTCCATTATACTATAGACTGAGTCCTCCATTATACTATAGACCGTGTCCTCCATTATACTATGGACTGTGTCCTCCATTATACTATAGACTGAGTCCTCCATTATACTATAGACTGAGTCCTCCATTATACTATAGACTGAGTCCTCCATTATACTATAGACTGAGTCCTCCATTATACTATGGACTGTGTCCTCCATTATACTATAGACTGAGTCCTCCATTATACTATAGACTGAGTCCTCCATTATACTATAGACCGTGTCCTCCATTATACTATAGACTGAGTCCTCCATTATACTATAGACTGAGTCCTCCATTATACTATGGACTGTGTCCTCCATTATACTATAGACTGAGTCCTCCATTATACTATAGACTGAGTCCTCCATTATACTATAGACTGAGTCCTCCATTATACTATAGACTGAGTCCTCCATTATACTATAGACTGAGTCCTCCATTATGGTCTGGTTTGGAATTTGGGGGGACCCAACACACTTGTGTTTTCCAGGAGTCCCCCTAAAATCCATACTAGACATAAATGATGAATTCTAGGGGACCAAATACATTTTTTATCCCTTCTGTTTGTTTATATTCCCCACCAGTCAGGCCCCCCCCCGGAGTGATAATCTCGGTCCCCCATCACTATGTCTGACCCCCCCCCCCCCCACAGTGATAATCTTGGTCCCCCATCACTATGTCTGACCCCCCCCCACAGTGATAATCTTGGTCCCCCATCACTATGTCTGACCCCCCCCCGCAGTGATAATCTTGGTCCCCCATCACTATGTCTGACCCCCCCCCCCCGCAGTGATAATCTTTGTCCCCCCATCACTATGTCTCACCCCCCCCCACAGTGATAATCTTGGTCCCCCATCACTATGTCTGACCCCCCCCCGCAGTGATAATCTTGGTCCCCCATCACTATGTCTCACCCCCCCCCCCCGCAGTGATATTCTTGGTCCCCCCATCACTATGTCTCACCCCCGCAGTGATAATCTTGGTCCCCCCCATCACTATGTCTGCCCCCCCCCCCCCGCAGTGATATGATCCGGAGATTTGTGGAACTTACAAAGGTGGAGTTCTCCAGAAGTGTGGACATCTCACTGCTTTCTACGTTTAGTTTGAAGACGTAACCGTCCCGAGTCTTGTAGACGACTTCATGTTCTGGAAGAGAAGAAATACTTCCTATCATGCCTGAGAACCAAATCCCATCTATGTGCCCCAATTCCTCCCATCTATGTGCCCCAATGCCTCTACATCCCCTCTATGTGCCCCAATGCCTCTACATCCCATCTATGTGCCCCCAATACCTCTACATCCCATCTATGTGCTCCCAATGCCTCTACATCCCATCTATGTGCCCCCAATGCCTCTACATCCCATCTATGTGCCCCCAATACCTCTACATCCCCTCTATGTGCCCCAATGCCTCCCATCTATGTGCCCCAATGCCTCTACATCCCATCTATGTGCCCCCAATACCTCTACATCCCATCTATGTGCCCCCAATACCTCTACATCCCATCTATGTGCCCCCAATGCCTCTACATCCCATCTATGTGCCCCCAATGCCTCTACATCCCATCTATGTGCCCCCAATACTTCTACATCCCATCTATGTGCCCCAATGCCTCTACATCCCATCTATGTGCCCCAATGCCTCTACATCCCATCTATGTGCCCCCAATGCCTCTACATCCCATCTATGTGCCCCAATACCTCTACATCCCATCTATGTGCCCCCAATGCCTCTCCATCCCATCTATGTGCCCCAATGCCTCTACATCCCCTCTATGTGCCCCAATGCCTCTACATCCCATCTATGTGCCCCAATGCCTCTACATCCCATCTATGTGCCCCCAATGCCTCTACATCCCATCTATGTGCCCCAATACCTCTACATCCCATCTATGTGCCCCCAATGCCTCTACATCCCATCTATGTGCCCCAATACCTCTACATCCCATCTATGTGCCCCCAATGCCTCTCCATCCCATCTATGTGCCCCAATGCCTCTACATCCCCTCTATGTGCCCCAATGCCTCTACATCCCACCTATGTGCCCCAATGCCTCTACATCCCATCTATGTGCCCCAATGCCTCTACATCCCATCTATGTGCCCCAATGCCTCTACATCCCATCTATGTGCCCCAATGCCTCTACATCCCATCTATGTGCCCCAATGCCTCTACATCCCATGTATGTGCCCCCAATACCTCTACATCCCATCTATGTGCCCCCAATACCTCAACATCCCATCTATGTGCCCCCAATGCCTCTAAATCCCATCTATGTGCCCCAATGCCTCTACATCCCATCTATGTGCCCCAATGCCTCTACATCCCATCTATGTGCCCCAATGCCTCTACATCCCATCTATGTGCCCCCAATACCTCTACATCCCATCTATGTGCCCCCAATACCTCTACATCCCATCTATGTGCCCCCAAATGCCTCTACATCCCCTCTATGTGCCCCAATACCTCTACATCCCATCTATGTGCCCCAATGCCTCTACATCCCATCTATGTGCCCCAAATGCCTCTACATCCCATCTATGTGCCCCAATACCTCTACATCCCGTTTATGTGCCCCAATGCCTCTACATCCCATATATGATACCCCTGTGATAGGTGGTATATGCTGCCCCTGTGATAGGCGGTATATGATGCCCCTGTGATAGGCGGTATATGATGCCCCTGTGATAAGCGGTATATGATGCCCCTGTGATAGGCGGTATCTGATGCCCCTGTGATAGGCAGTATATGATGCCCCTGTGATAAGGGGTATCTGATACCCCTGTGATAGGTGGTATATGAGGCCCCTGTGATAGGCGGTATATGATGCCAGTGTGATAGGCGGTATATGATGCCCCTGTGATAGGCGGTATAGGATGCCCCTGTGATAGGCGTTATATGATGCCCCTGTGATAGGTGGTATATGATGCCCCTGTGATAGGCAGTATATGATGCCCCTGTGATAGGCGGTATCTGATACCCCTGTGATAGGTGGTATATGATGCCCCTGTGATAGGTGGTATATGATGCCCCTGTGATAGACGGTATACGAGGCCCCTGTGATAGGCGGTATATGATGCCCCTGTGATAGGCGGTATATGATGCCCCTGTGATAGGCGGTATATGATGCCCCTGTGATAGGCGGTATATGATGCCCCTGTGATAGGCGGTATAGGATGCCCCTGTGATAGGCGGTATCTGATGCCCCTGTGATAGGCGGTATAGGATGCCCCTGTGATAGGGGATATATGATGCCCCTGTGATAGGCGGTATATGATGCCCCTGTGATAGGCGGTATCTGATACCCCTGTGATAGGCGGTATCTGATACCCCTGTGATAGGTGGTATATGATGCCCCTGTGATAGGCGGTATATGATGCCCCTGTGATAGGCGGTATATGATGCCCCTGTGATAGGCGGTATAGGATGCCCCTGTGATAGGCGGTATATGATGCCCCTGTGATAGGCGGTATATGATGCCCCTGTGATAGGCAGTATATGATGCCCCTGTGATAGGCGGTATATGATGCCCCTGTGATAGGCGGTATAGGATGCCCCTGTGATAGGCGGTATCTGATGCCCCTGTGATAGGCGGTATAGGATGCCCCTGTGATAGGGGGTATATGATGCCCCTGTGATAGGCGGTATATGATGCCCCTGTGATAGGCGGTATCTGATACCCCTGTGATAGGTGGTATATGATGCCCCTGTGATAGGCGGTATAGGATGCCCCTGTGATAGGCGGTATCTGATGCCCCTGTGATAGGCGGTATAGGATGCCCCTGTGATAGGCGGTATATGATGCCCCTGTGATAGGCGGTATATGATGCCCCTGTGATAGGCGGTATATGAGGCCCCTGTGATAGGCGGTATATGATGCCCCTGTGATAGGCGGTATATGATGCCCCTGTGATAGGCGGTATATGAGGCCCCTGTGATGGGCGGTATATGAGGCCCCTGTGATGGGCGGTATATGAGGCCCCTGTGATAGGCGGTATATGAGGCCCCTGTGATAGGCGGTATATGAGGCCCCTGTGATAGGCGGTATATGATGCCCCTGTGATAGGCGGTATATGAGGCCCCTGTGATAGGCAGTATATGATGCCCCTGTGATAGACGGTATATGATGCCCCTGTGATAGGCGGTATATGAGGCCCCTGTGATGGGCGGTATATGAGGCCCCTGTGATGGGTGGTATATGAGGCCCCTGTGATGGGCGGTATATGAGGCCCCTGTGATGGGCGGTATATGAGGCCCCTGTGATAGGCGGTATATGATGCCCCTGTGATAGGCGGTATATGAGGCCCCTGTGATAGGCAGTATATGATGCCCCTGTGATAGACGGTATATGATGCCCCTGTGATAGGCGGTATATGATGCCCCTGTGATAGGCGGTATATGAGGCCCCTGTGATAGGCGGTATATGATGCCCCTGTGATAGGCGGTATATGAGGCCCCTGTGATAGGCGGTATAGGATGCCCCTGTGATAGGCGGTATATGAGGCCCCTGTGATAGGCGGTATATGATGCCCCTGTGATAGGCGGTATATGATGCCCCTGTGATAGGCGGTATAGGATGCCCCTGTGATGGGCGGTATATGAGGCCCCTGTGATAGGCGGTATATGAGGCCCCTGTGATGGGCGGTATATGAGGCCCCTGTGATAGGCGGTATATGAGGCCCCTGTGATGGGCGGTATATGAGGCCCCTGTGATAGGCGGTATATGAGGCCCCTGTGATGGGCGGTATATGATGCCCCTGTGATAGGCGGTATATGAGGCCCCTGTGATAGGCGGTATATGATGCCCCTGTGATAGGCGGTATATGATGCCCCTGTGATAGGCGGTATATGATGCCCCTGTGATAGGCGGTATACGATGCCCCTGTGATAGGCGGTATATAGTTGGTTTGGCAGTAAAGACACAAAGTGGTCCCTTCAGCTCGGCCTGAGCGGGTCAGGTTTAAATATCTGACCACAAATTGCCCAGAAATGTCTCAGCACCGTATTCATACCCCGATGGTTCTGTACCCACAGCGCCCCCCACAGTAAAGATCGGGCAGATTTTGGATGCTTTGTTTAATATCTGGAAGATGTCAGCTGAACAGACGATAACGAGGGGGGAGGGGGTCACATGTTGTGTGGGCGGCACCCGGTGATGTCAGAACTTCCTACAGACAGAACATCGGCTGCCATCTGCTAATCGCTGGCAATGGATGTAGAGCTGAGAATTGGCGGAGGAGCGACGATCCTCACCGATCATTAGAGGATGGCAGATCTTCCAACTCAGAATATTCTGTATATCAATATAATGAAGTCCTCACTTCCTTCCTGCTCCTCCATTTATCATCAGGTCCGTCCCGAGAAAATGTAGATGAGTTCGGAAAGTAAGACTGGAAAACGATCCGACACTCATCATCCTAGAGCCGGGGTTCTCCACCCTTCTAGGGCCGGGACCCCTTGATAACATTCCCCAAGTTGTGGGGACCCCTAACAGGAAAATTATTTTCGGGTTGTCAGCACCCGAGGCAAGACAAGTAATTTGCGCCCCTAAACCACGGACATTTAGCGCTCCCCGAGTACCTTCCACTTGTACAGTATTAGAACCCTTTGGGTACATTTGAGGATGTTCCTCTTTCTCTTTCTTCTCCTTTCTTTCCCCATCCCCCTCTCTAGCCGTATTTTGCCACCTTTTTCTTTTTCCCTCCCTTCCATGTATTCTCTATTTTTATTCCTTCTCTCACTCCTTGGTGGGGGGAGGGGGTTCTGATCGCCCAACTTAGGTGCTTTTCATGAAGGTCCTCTGCTGATCTGAGGACTGTAGTGGGGACTTATTCGCAGGCAGTGTTACAGTGAGTAGCAGTGACCCCTATGCCGAAATCAGGAGATGGGGTCTCCTCCAGCCCCTCCCACCTCACAATCCTCACATCAGCTGACCTCTAGTCTCTGCCCCCCAGCCGTGAACTGAATGCGCGGCTGCGGGCTCCAGAAACAGCCCTGGATTCGATGACCCCCCCTGGCAAATCATCATTTGACCCCCAAGTGGGTCCCGACCCCAGGTTGAGAACCACTGTCCTAGAGAGAACATTACAGCTGAGACAGGACATATGCAGTACCCTCAGGGGTGGGGCTCTAGTCTCCTCAGGGGTGGGGCTCTAGTCTCCTCAGGGGTGGGGCATTCAGTGGCAAAGACTATTCCAGATTATTGTGGTCGGGTGTAAGACACGCACACACACAGGTGATATTATTAGAGACATTGTGGGGCCACAATTCCCTTCTCATTTCCGGCTCATTGCATGCATTTCCCCCGACCCACAACCGAGACTTTTCAGACCAGAACTGCCCCAGATCTGCTGTGTGTGTCCAATCCGATCTCCGGGATAATAAATCCATCAGTTATGTGACTTCCGGAATCTTCTCCCAGATCTGTGCCGTCATCCAATGTGAGACTTCCTGTAATAAAGACCGCCCACTGCTGCCCTCTCTCCTTGTGCAGGGGGACTGGTCTCGTCTCCGCCCCCTACTGGAGTTTTTTACAGTAGGTGGAGCCTGGTGGCCCCTCCCACAGCTGTGCTCTCTCCTTGTTCCGGGGGATTGGTCCCATCTGACACTAATTTATCGATTCAGTGTTCTGTCAAAAGAGCCAACTCGTCAAGATCTCCAATTCTGTCCCTTCCGGTGACTCTTCAATTTGGACGAATTGTTTTCACAGATCACCGGCACGGTATACACTCCGGTGCACCATATAATGAGTGGACGACCCGATACTAACCAACAACATGGCCGCCTCCATGGTGGCGACTTTTTTACCCTTTAGCCGACGTTCTGATAAAAGAGCCAAGTCTTCGGAATCTGCCGCCACCGCCGCAGGAGAGTCACCGCAAGTGACGGAATTGGAGATCTGGACTAGTTGGCTCTTTTGACAGAACAACGGCAACCAATAAACAACCAAAACCTTCTTATTGTCAAAAAAGTCCTGCATGACCCCCAACCCTTCCCCCCCCCCCCCCCCGGCCATGTCTGCCTTTCTCCCCCTCCCCCCAACCCCTTCACCCCCCCAAGCCCTCCCCCCCCCCCCCCCCGGCCATGTCTGCCTTTCTCCCCCTCCCCCCAACCCCTTCACCCCCCCAAGCCCTTCCCCTTCCCCCCCCCGGCCATGTCTGCCTTTCTCCCCCTCCCCCCAACCCCCCCCCCCCCCGGCCATGTCTGCCTTTCTCCCATAGACAATCATGTGAATATCAGACTCCCGATAATCAATATATCATCAATATTCCGCACTATCGATCCTCGGAGTGACTCCAATTCTTACCGTTAATCCATCGCGCTTCGGGATCGTGAACCGAAAACTCCTTACTGAAGAGATCGTCCAACGTCACCATCGTGTCCGCCGAATTGGTGACTTCATCTGGAAGAGAAGAGAAGACTAATGATGGAGGATGGCCATGTTTTTCAATCACCATGCACACCGATCGGCACACTCCTCAATCACCACACACCGATCGGCACACTCCTCAATCACCACACACCGATCGGCACACTCCTCAATCACCACACACCAATCAATGCGCTCACCAATTATCACATTTACCGATCATCACACTCACCGATCACCACACTCACCGATCACCACACACCGATCATCACACTCACCGATTACCACACACCGATCATCACACTCACACCAATCTGCATAATTATAAATGTTTATGTTTTTAACAAATATTTGGTATCACTGAGTGGCCGATTCACCACCTGCTGGCCGCTGGGAATAAATACAAATCTAGAGAAATATTTGCCGATGGTGAACGTTCCATGAAGATGTCCAGGGAGAGAACCTGCAGAGATCCAAATGCTGAGATTTCGGGGTCTTCTCTATAGAATGGAGTGTTAGGCAGTAGCAGGGGCCCCATCGGGGGGGAGGGGGGCGAGGAGCCCGGGAGGGAGCCTCGTCTTTACACGGTCATGGATGGAGTGTCCCGGGGGGGGGGGGGAGCCCGGGAGAGCTGGGAGGGAGCCTCGTCTTTACACGGTCATGGATGGAGTGTCCGGGGGGGGGGGAGGGAGCCTCGTCTTACACGGTCATGGATGGAGTGTCCCGGGGGGGGGGGCGAGGAGCCCGGGAGAGCTGGGAGGGAGCCTCGTCTTTACACGGTCATGGATGGAGTGTCCCGGAGGGGGGGGAGCCCGGGAGAGCTGGGAGAGAGCCTCGTCTTTACACGGTCATGGATGGAGTGTCCCGGGGGGGGGGGGGGGCCCGGGAGAGCTGGGAGGGAGCCTCATCTTTACACGGTCATGGATGGAGTGTCCCGGAGGGGGGGGGGGAGCCCGGGAGAGCTGGGAGGGAGCCTCATCTTTACACGGTCATGGATGGAGTGTCCCGGAGGGGGGGGGGAGCCCGGGAGAGCTGGGAGGGAGCCTCATCTTTACACGGTCATGGATGGAGTGTCCCGGGGGGGGGGGGGAGCCCAGGAGAGCTGGGAGGGAGCCTCGTCTTTACACGGTCATGGATGGAGTGTCCCGGGGGGGGGGGGCGAGGAGCCCGGGAGAGCTGGGAGGGAGCCTCATCTTTACACGGATCATGGATGGAGTGTCCCGGAGGGGGGGGGGGCCGGGAGAGCTGGGAGGGAGCCTCATCTTACACGGATCATGGATGGAGTGTCCCGGGGGGGGGGAGCCCGGGAGAGCTGGGAGGGAGCCTCATCTTACACGGATCATGGATGGAGTGTCCCGGGGGGGGGGGGCCCGGGAGAGCTGGGAGGGGGCCTCATCTTACACGGATCATGGATGGAGTGTCCCGGGGGGGGGGGGAGCCCGGGAGAGCTGGGAGGGAGCCTCATCTTACACGGTCATGGATGGAGTGTCCCGGGAGAGCTGGGAGGGAGCCTCATCTTACACGGATCATGGATGGAGTGTCCCGGGGGGGGGGGGAGCCCGGGAGAGCTGGGAGGGAGCCTCGTCTTTACACGGTCATGGATGGAGTGTCCCGGGGGGGGGGGGGGGGCCGGGAGAGCTGGGAGAGAGCCTCGTCTTTACACGGTCATGGATGGAGTGTCCCGGGGGGGGGGGGGGGGGGCCCGGGAGAGCTGGGAGGGAGCCTCATCTTACACGGTCATGGATGGAGTGTCCCGGGGGGGGGGAGGGGGCGAGGAGCCCGGGAGAGCTGGGAGGGAGCCTCGTCTTTACACGGTCATGGATGGAGTGTCCCGGGAGAGCTGGGAGGGAGCCTCATCTTACACGGTCATGGATGGAGTGTCCCGGGGGGGGGGGGAGCCTCATCTTACACGGTCATGGATGGAGTGTCCTGGAGGGGGGGGGGAGCCCGGGAGAGCTGGGAGGGAGCCTCATCTTACACGGTCATGGATGGAGTGTCCCGGAGGGGGGGGGGCCCGGGAGAGCTGGAAGGGAGCCTCATCTTTACACGGTCATGGATGGAGTGTCCCGGGGGGGCGGGGCGCCGGGAGAGAGCATCATCTTACACGGATCATGGATGGAGTGTCCCGGGGGGGGGGGGGAGCCCGGGAGAGCTGGGAGGGAGCCTCGTCTTACACGGTCATGGATGGAGTGTCCCGGGGGGGGGGGGGGGGGCCCGGGAGAGCTGGGAGGGAGCCTCGTCTTACACGGTCATGGATGGAGTGTCCCGGAGGGGGGGGGCCCGGGAGAGCTGGGAGGGAGCCTCGTCTTTACACGGTCATGGATGGAGTGTCCCGGAGGGGGGGGGCCGGGAGAGAGCCTCATCTTACACGGTCATGGATGGAGTGTCCGGGGGGGGGGGGGGGCCGGGAGAGCTGGGAGGGAGCCTCGTCTTACACGGTCATGGATGGAGTGTCCCGGAGGGGGGGGGGGCCGGGAGAGAGCCTCATCTTACACGGTCATGGATGGAGTGTCCCGGGGGGGGGGGGGGGGAGCCTCATCTTACACGGTCATGGATGGAGTGTCCCGGGGGGGGGGGGGGAGCCTCATCTTACACGGTCATGGATGGAGTGTCCCGGGGGGGGGGGGGGGGGGGAGCCTCATCTTACACGGTCATGGATGGAGTGTCCCGGGGGGGGGGGGAGCCTCATCTTACACGGTCATGGATGGAGTGTCCCGGGGGGGGGGGGGAGCCCAGGAGAGCTGGGAGGGAGCCTCGTCTTTACACGGTCATGGATGGAGTGTCCCGGGGGGGGGGAGCCTCATCTTACACGGTCATGGATGGAGTGTCCCGGGGGGGGGGGGAGCCTCATCTTACACGGTCATGGATGGAGTGTCCCGGGGGGGGGGGAGCCCAGGAGAGCTGGGAGGGAGCCTCATCTTACACGGATCATGGATGGAGTGTCCCGGGGGGGGGGGGAGCCCGGGAGAGCTGGGAGGGAGCCTGGTCTTTACACGGTCATGGATGGAGTGTCCCGGGGGGGGGGGGGGGGGCGGGAGAGCTGGGAGGGAGCCTCGTCTTACACGGTCATGGATGGAGTGTCCCGGAGGGGGGGGGGGGCCGGGAGAGAGCCTCATCTTACACGGTCATGGATGGAGTGTCCCGGGGGGGGGGGGGAGCCTCATCTTACACGGTCATGGATGGAGTGTCCCGGAGGGGGGGGGGCCCGGGAGAGCTGGGAGGGAGCCTCATCTTACACGGTCATGGATGGAGTGTCCCAGAGGGGGGGGGGGGGAGTCCGGGAGAGCTGGGAGGGAGCCTCATCTTACACGGTCATGGATGGAGTGTCCCGGGGGGGGGGGGGAGGGGGCGAGGAGCCCGGGAGAGCTGGGAGGGAGCCTCGTCTTTACACGGTCATGGATGGAGTGTCCCGGAGGGGGGGGGGAGCCCGGGAGAGCTGGGAGGGAGCCTCATCTTTACACGGTCATGGATGGAGTGTCCCGGAGGGGGGGGGAGCCCGGGAGAGCTGGGAGGGAGCCTGGTCTTTACACGGTCATGGATGGAGTGTCCCGGGGGGGGGGGGGGGCGGGAGAGCTGGGAGGGAGCCTCGTCTTTACACGGTCATGGATGGAGTGTCCCGGGGGGGGGGGGGGGGAGCCCGGGAGAGCTGGGAGGGAGCCTGGTCTTTACACGGTCATGGATGGAGTGTCCCGGGGGGGGGGGGGGGCCGGGAGAGCTGGGAGGGAGCCTCATCTTACACGGTCATGGATGGAGTGTCCCGGAGGGGGGGGGGGGGGCCCGGGAGAGCTGGGAGGGAGCCTCATCTTACACGGTCATGGATGGAGTGTCCCAGAGGGGGGGGGGGCCCGGGAGAGCTGGGAGGGAGCCTCATCTTTACACGGTCATGGATGGAGTGTCCCGGAGGGGGGGGAGCCCGGGAGAGCTGGGAGGGAGCCTGGTCTTTACACGGTCATGGATGGAGTGTCCCGGGGGGGGGGGGAGCCCGGGAGAGCTGGGAGGGAGCCTCATCTTTACACGGTCATGGATGGAGTGTCCCGGGGGGGGGGGAGGGAGCCTCATCTTACACGGTCATGGATGGAGTGTCCCGGGGGGGGGGGGGCGGGAGAGCTGGGAGGGAGCCTGGTCTTTACACGGTCATGGATGGAGTGTCCCGGGGGGGGGGGGGGGGCCGGGAGAGCTGGGAGGGAGCCTCATCTTACACGGTCATGGATGGAGTGTCCCGGAGGGGGGGGGGGGGCCCGGGAGAGCTGGGAGGGAGCCTCATCTTACACGGTCATGGATGGAGTGTCCCAGAGGGGGGGGGGGGAGTCCGGGAGAGCTGGGAGGGAGCCTCATCTTACACGGTCATGGATGGAGTGTCCCGGGGGGGGGGGAGGGGGCGAGGAGCCCGGGAGAGCTGGGAGGGAGCCTCGTCTTTACACGGTCATGGATGGAGTGTCCCGGGAGAGCTGGGAGGGAGCCTCATCTTACACGGTCATGGATGGAGTGTCCTGGAGGGGGGGGGAGCCCGGGAGGGAGCCTCGTCTTTACACGGTCATGGATGGAGTGTCCCGGGGGGGGGGGGAGCTGGGAGGGAGCCTCATCTTACACGGTCATGGATGGAGTGTCCTGGAGGGGGGGGGAGCCCGGGAGAGCTGGGAGGGAGCCTCATCTTACACGGTCATGGATGGAGTGTCCCGGAGGGGGGGGAGCCCGGGAGAGCTGGGAGGGAGCCTGGTCTTTACACGGTCATGGATGGAGTGTCCCGGGGGGGGGGGAGCTGGGAGGGAGCCTCATCTTACACGGTCATGGATGGAGTGTCCCGGGTCTGAGGGGCTGGAGAAGCTGCCGGAACGTGTGTCCATCATGGACTCGGGCAGGAGAAGGTTGGTGAGGGGATCACTGGGGATCACGGGATGAGGCATACCAGGGGGGGCTGGGTGTGAGGCCGGAGGAGGGACTGTGGGGAAAAGTGTCAAATCAATGCGGCCTGAGGGGAACAGGACTGGCTGGGACTAGTAGTCCACCAATCTACACGCTCTACTAAATTACAAGGCCGCCGGGGAGAGGGACTGCAGACCTCTGGCCTAGTAACAGCAACTGAGACTGTCCAGAGCAGCACCTCAGAGGAGGAGAGAAGTCCTGGGAGCAACAGTCTGCAGGAGGTACGCAGAGGAGGAGCAACAGTCTGCAGGAGGTACGCAGAGGAGGAGCAACAGTCTGCAGGAGGTACGCAGAGGAGGAGCAACAGTCTGCAGGAGATACGCAGAGGAGGAGCAACAGTCTGCAGGAGATACACAGAGGAGGAGCAACAGTCTGCAGGAGGTACGCAGAGGAGGAGCAACAGTCTGCAGGAGATACGCAGAGGAGGAGCAACAGTCTGCAGGAGGTACACAGAGGAGGAGCAACAGTCTGCAGGAGGTACGCAGAGGAGGAGCAACAGTCTGCAGGAGATACACAGAGGAGGAGCAACAGTCTGCAGGAGGTACGCAGAGGAGGGGAAACAGTCTGCAGGAGATCCACAGAGGTCTTGTGTCATTATGGGGGGAGGGGGGGTCTTGTGTCATTATGGGGGGAGGGGAGGTCTTGTGTCATTATGGGGGAGGGGAGGTCTTGTGTCATTATGGGGGAGGGGAGGTCTTGTGTCATTATGGGGGAGGGGGTCTTATTATGGGGGGAGGGGGTCTTATTATGGGGGGAGGGGAGGTCTTGTGTCATTATGGGGGGAGGGGAGATCTTGTGTCATTATGGGGGGAGGGGGTCTTATTATGGGGGGAGGGGGTCTTATTATGGGGGGAGGGGAGGTCTTGTGTCATTATGGGGGAGGGGCGGTCTTATTATGGGGGGAGGGGAGGTCTTGTGTCATTATGGGGGAGGGGAGATCTTGTGTCATTATGGGGGGAGGGGGTCTTATTATGGGGGGAGGGGAGATCTTGTGTCATTATGGGGGGAGGGGGTCTTATTATGGGGGGAGGGGGTCTTATTATGGGGGGAGGGGAGGTCTTGTGTCATTATGGGGGAGGGGCGGTCTTATTATGGGGGGAGGGGAGGTCTTGTGTCATTATGGGGGAGGGGAGATCTTGTGTCATTATGGGGGGGGGGGGGGTCTTATTATGGGGGGAGGGGGTCTTATTATGGGGGGAGGGGGGTCTTGTGTCATTATGGGGGGGGGGTCTTGTGTCATTATGGGGGAGGGGGTATTGTGTCATTATGGGGGAGGGGGTCTTATTATGGGGGGAGGGGAGGTCTTGTGTCATTATGGGGGAGGGGCGGTCTTGTGTCATTATGGGGGGAGGGGGTCTTATTATGGGGGGAGGGGGGTCTTATTATGGGGGGAGGGGAGGTCTTGTGTCATTATGGGGGGGGTCTTGTGTCATTATGGGGGAGGGGGGTCTTGTGTCATTATGGGGGAGGGGGTCTTATTATGGGGGGAGGGGGTCTTATTATGGGGGGAGGGGAGGTCTTGTGTCATTATGGGGGAGGGGGGTCTTATTATGGGGGAGGGTTATCATGCAGGACAGAGTTGTGGTCTCTGCGGTGACACCGCCAGCCGGGGGAATCTCGGCACAAAGATGAAATATTCATGAGCTGTCGCCTGTTTTGCCTGAACAGCAGATTTCCCGGGCCGCTCTCTCAGGCTGAGAACAGAATGTGAACCTCGGGAGGATTCATTACCCGGAAGCCTCCGACTCCGAACGTCTCCGAGGGCCTCATTCACATTCCTGACATCTTCTCCATCACCGGGACGCGGCTCTGTCATTCGTGTGCCGGGAACCCTGCGCCCCGGGAAGAGCCAAGTCTTCCAGATGGAACGTCGCCCAACGTCATCGCCGGGTCGCCATCTTATTCCACCAGATCCATCGCCTGCAAATCAGCCAAACGTGCCGAGATTTCCCACAAGACACCGAGAGAAGAAAACCGGATATTTCTGCCGGATAGAGAAAGTCTCTTCCTGATGCAGAACTCGGCACGGCGATAAATCCAAGATGGCGGCAACATTGGACCCTCTGTGACCTCAGAAATGTGCTCTCGGTATTCCACACCGGACAACGTTCCTTTATGTGTGGATAATGAGGGCGGCGCCGATATAGAGGAAATCAGAGATAGTAAACAAATGTGTAAACATGGAACTCCTGGTGAAAATACTTCAGAGAAGATCAAAGGCTTCAGAAAATATTCGGTGTGAAGAAATTCTTCCCACAGGACGGCTCAGGTGAGGAAAAAAGCTTCAAACAAAAACAGGTAAAATACACTCACCAAATGGGGTGGACTCATCTGTTGTACAACAGTGGGTCATAGAGGCTTGTGATCCCGATGGGTCTGGATCAGGATGAAGATGATCCCAAAGTGGTTACCGGTGGTTCCATACAAGCATTTGATCCCCACATCGGCTCTGTCCTGCCTCATCCTCCTGCCAGACTCCCTTACTCTGTAGGTAGAGGTGCCGTCTCTGTAATTGGGCGCCCACAGAAACATCTGTAATCCATCTGCTGATTGAAAAGAGTCCACATTCCAGCTGATTGGACGATTGTTCCTATCCAGGATCTATCCAAGTTTCTGAGACCCATTGGGATCACAAGCCTCTATGACCCACTGTTGTACAACAGATGAGTCCACCACATCTGGTGAGTGTATTTTACCTGTTTATGTTTGAAGAGTTTTTAGATTAAAGGAGTTGTAAAGTAAAAAATGTTTTCACCTTGAAAAAACATCTGATGATGAGGCCCCCCCCCGAGCCCCCGTTTTACTGACCTTTTACTGACCTGACCCCTCGAAAGTCCCGCGCTCGGTCCCGATATCCTCTTTGCCGCTCAGCCTGGCCGCTGATTGGCTAGAGCGGATGGATCGAGAGCAGCGCAGCTATTGGCTGGCGCTGCTGTCAATCACATCCAGTGACGCGGCGCGCCGAGGGGCGGGGCCGAGTGATACAGTGAGAGGCTATGGCCGCAATTACTGACCACCATGCGCGCTCTCATGACTGTGGTCAGTACTTGCTGGGGGGACCAGAGACAGTTGCCGAGGGACCCCAGAATAGGAGGATCGGGGCCACTCTGTGCAAAACGAACTGCACAGTGGAGGTAAGTATCACGTTTGTTTTTTTAAAAGGAAAAAAATAATTCCTTGACTAACCCTGTAACTGCAGACAAGCTTTTTTCTCACCTGAGTCGTCCTGTGGGAAGAATTTCTTCACACCGAATATTTTCTGAAGCCTTTGATCTTCTCACAAGAAGTTCCATGTTTACACATTTGTTTACACATTTGTTTACACATTTGTTTACACATTTGTTTACACATTTGTTTACCATTTCTGATGGCCTATATATCCGCGCCGCCCTCATTATCCACACGTTTGTTTACTTTGAGTGCCAGCAGCTCTTTCCCTTATATTTGGCTTCTAGCGCAATTCTTTCCATATTCTAAATGTTCCTTTATACCCCACATGCCCAGTCCTAATACCCCTTCCCAAACCCATAATGCCCCAGTGCCTGACCTTTCAATCCCCCATCCCCCCACCATCTAGTCACTTAATGCCCCAGTGTCTGATCATTGCCTCTTTCCTATTAAGTCTCACAATGACCTAGGATCCAATCCCTGATCCCCCTGTCGGGTCACACAATGACCTAGGATCCAGTCCCTGATCCCCTTGTTGGGTCACACAATGACCTAGGATCCAGTCCCTGATCCCCTTGTTGGGTCACACAATGACCTAGGATCCAGTCCCTAATCCCCTTGTTGGGTCACACAATGATCTAGGATCCAGTCCCTGATCCCCCTGTCGGGTCACACAGTGACCTAGGATCCGATCCCCGATCCCCCTGTCGGGTCACACGGTGACCTAGGATCCAGTCCCTGATCCCCCTGTCGGATCACACAATGACGTAGGATCCGATCCCCGATCCCCCTGTCGGGTCACACAGTGACCTAGGATCCAGTCCCTGATCCCCCTGTCGGGTCACACAATGACCTAGGATCCAGTCCCTGATCCCCCTGTCGGGTCACACAATGACCTAGGATCCAGTCCCTGATCCCCCTGTCGGGTCACACAGTGACCTAGGATCCAGTCCCTGATCCCCCTGTCGGGTCACACAATGACCTAGGATCCAGTCCCTGATCCCCCTGTCGGGTCACACAATGACCTAGGATCCAGTCCCTGATCCCCCTGTCGGGTCACACAATGACCTAGGATCCAGTCCCTGATCCCCCTGTCGGGTCACACAATGACCTAGGATCCAGTCCCTGATCCCCCTGTGGGGTCACACAATGACCTAGGATCCAGTCCCTAATCCCCTTGTTGGGTCACACAATGACCTAGGATCCAGTCCCTGATCCCCTTGTTGGGTCACACAGTGACCTAGGATCCAGTCCCTGATCCCCCTGTCGGATCACACAATGACCTAGGATCCAGTCCCTGATCCCCCTGTCGGGTCACACAATGACCTAGGATCCAGTCCCTGATCCCCCTGTCCTCCATAGACCCAGCGAGGGGCTTGTTTGTTGTCACCACAGACTGGGAGCCTCACCAGAGACCCCAGAAGGATTGAATAATGAAATCCCAAAGCCTCAGAAATCTGGATTGTTGGGCCTTCTTTCCATCCTCTGTACCGGGAATTACAGGAGGCCGATATTAGGAAAGTGATTCCTGGAGCGATGGTGGAGGGCCGGCATTACAGGGTGAGACGGGGAAGAATGGGGGAGGGGGGATTAATTGGAGCAACAGGAGGAGGAGGGGTTTGTGGTAGTTAGTTCAGGGATATCTGGGGTCTCAAGCAGGTAGTTTCCCATCCCCCCTCCCAGTGTTTTGTTTGGTTGCTTTATCTCCTGGCAGGTGGGATATGAGGAAAGGACGTCATGGCAGCTGATGGTGTGCCGGTAGTCGGTCTTTTGACGGTGGAAGAAAATACGGTTGGGATGGAAGTGTGGGGGGCTCATCGGTGGTCTGGGCCCCTCTGGTGTATTCCAGTTACTAAGGTTAGTGGACTACGGTAATGGCTGCGCGGCGGGGGTGGGTTGTCTCGGTGTGTCGCGGCTGGAGGCCCCGGTGTGGTGAAAGGACCCGCAGAGTTACAAGTGGAACAAGTCGGAATTCTGGTGCCGTCACAAGACCAACCGGCCGGTATAATAAAAAGGCTGCTATGGCCATTTGTACTCCAATCATGTGTGGTCTCATCAATAGCGTGGGGGTGGGGGGGACTCGTGGTCGGGGGGGGTGGTGAGTACTCGTGGTTGGAGGGGGGTGGTGAGTACTCATGGTTGGAGGGGGTGGTGAGTACTCGTGGTCGGGGGGGATGGTGAGTACTCGTGGTTGGAGGGGGGTGGTGAGGACTCGTGGTCGGGGGGGATGGTGAGTACTCGTGGTTGGAGGGGGGTGGTGAGTACTCATGGTTGGAGGGGGTGGTGAGTACTCATGGTTGGAGGGGGTGGTGAGGACTCGTGGTTGGAGGGGGGTGGTGAGTACTCATGGTTGGAGGGGGTGGTGAGGACTCATGGTTGGAGGGGGGTGGTGAGTACTCATGGTTGGAGGGGGTGGTGAGGACTCGTGGTTGGAGGGGGGTGGTGAGTACTCATGGTTGGAGGGGGTGGTGAGGACTCGTGGTCGGGGGGGATGGTGAGTACTCGTGGTCGGGGGGGATGGTGAGGACTCGTGGTCGGGGGGGATGGTGAGGACTCATGGTTGGAGGGGGTGGTGAGGACTCGTGGTCGGGGGGGATGGTGAGGACTCGTGGTTGGAGGGGGTGGTGAGGACTCGTGGTCGGGGGGGATGGTGAGGACTCGTGGTTGGAGGGGGTGGTGAGGACTCGTGGTCGGGGGGGATGGTGAGGACTCGTGGTTGGAGGGGGTGGTGAGGACTCTCACAAGGTGGGACATCTACACCGGTCATGATCGGGGGGGGGTCTTCTCCACTCATCGGTGTGATCTCTGCCCGGGTGCAGCTTTTTAGATCTGTAGAAGTTATTTGTTGGACAGAATCCTTCGGATTGGATGTGACGGGATCATCACACTGATCACCATTAGGAGAGGATTCTGGGATCTTCTCTGGGAAAACGTTCCCTTCTCTCTCTTGGAAAACGTTTGTTGATCATCACATAGAGCCGATCGGCGTGCCATGAATCCGGCGCTCTTCTTCTCTATTAGCCTCAGTCTACTCATCACAGCAGACAACTGGAAGCTCCACCACAGCCTCTCCGAGCCGGAAATCATCGGAAATGTTCTGCAGGAAGATTAGGAATAATCCGATGAATATTAACACAGCTTGCCTGGAGCTCCTGGAGAATACGGAGAACGCGGCTCAGAGTCTCTCACGCATGTTCAAGGTGTTGTCAGCAAGTTACAGTATATATATATACACAGGGCTTTTCTTCAGGGGGTTTCTTCAACTCGGTTCCACCACCTCCGTCTCAGACTCTTTGGTGCCTCCTCCCTGCAATCACTTGTAAACATAGAAGTCGGGTTTCTGTGTAACCCCCCTAAACTCGGCACTCTGTGTGTAACCCCCCCTAAACTCGGCACTCTGTGTGTAACCCCCCTAAACTCGGCACTCTGTGTGTAACCCCCCCCTAAACTCGGCACTCTGTGTGTAACCCCCCTAAACTCGGCACTCTGTGTGTAACCCCCCTAAACTCTGCACTCTGCGTGCAACCCCCTGAACTCGGCACTCTGTGTGTAATGCAATCCTGGTATTTAATGTCCCTTTAGGACCCTCCTACTGTTCATGAAATTTGACTGACCACACCCACTATTTGATGTGATTTGGAAGGGGTGTGTGAGTGGAGGGGCTTTGGGGGGGTCGTGGTTGAGTTCCAGCACCTATTGTTTGAGAATAAAGCCCTGTGTATAATATATATATATATATATATATATATATATATATATATATATATATATATATATATATCTCACTTGTGGTTGGACCTAGAAAATAATTACAAACATAACTCCTTGCACATTGGTCAGTGTATGCTCCAGTCTAGCCAACTCCAACATCTCCAATGGACCATTAAAGGTCGAATCCTGCCTAAAAAATAGAAAAAAAACATTTTCTCCCTGGGAGTCCACTGGGGGGCACACTGCTAAATATTTTACATCCTATCGATATACTGCAGGAAGTTTGTACGCGATGCAAAAAGAGGTCAGTCCCCAAGTGGACCTATTTACTTTTATGTCCAATAGAGGACACAGCCATTTGCCCTTCTTTCTCCTTTCCTAACCTCGGGGGTGTCCAGAAGCATTCCAGAATAAAGAGCAGCGGGCGAGAACTCCCAGCATTAAAACACCAAATGGGGCAAAACCCATAACCCAAAGAAAGAAAAATGGAGGAACATAAAGCTGCCTGCAGAACCCTCCTACCAAAAGAAACGTCCGCCAATGTGACACTCAACTTATCAAATGCTGAGAAAGTGATAAGAGAAGATCGAGTGGAAGCTTTGGAGATCCGGTACACTGAGGCCAGAGGTGTGAAGGGCCAAGTAGGGCCCCTGTGCTGGTAGAATGGACCCTGTCAGGAAATTGGGCTCTTAGACACCAATAGAGATTGTCCGACTTATCTAACGTGAGCCGATCTTCCTAGAAGAGACGAAAAAGATAACCTGCTGAAAGGATCCAAAGCATTAAGGCCGACTTTCAGGGCAGGCACAACTTTGTGAGAGTCGTGGATGACCTCCCGCTGGAGGACCAGATCAAGGGAAGACCTCCCGCTGGAGGACCAGATCAAGGGAAGACCTCCCGCTGGTGGACCAGATCAAGGGATGACCTCCCACTGGAGGACCAGATCAAGGGATGACCTCTCACTGGAGGACCAGATCAAGGGATGACCTCCCGCTGGTGGACCAGATTAAGGGATGACCTCCCGCTGGTGGACCAGATCAAGGGATGACCTCCCGCTGGTGGACAAGATCAAGGGAAGACCTCCCACTGGAGGACCAGATCAAGGGAAGACCTCCCACTGGAGGACCAGATCAAGGGAAGACCTCCCGCTGGTGGACCAGATCAAGGGATGACCTCCCACTGGAGGACCAGATCAAGGGAAGACCTCCCGCTGGTGGACCAGATCAAGGGATGACCTCCCGCTGGTGGACCAGATCAAGGGAAGACCTCCCGCTGGTGGACCAGATCAAGGAAAGACCTCCCGCTGGAGGACAAGATCAAGGGAAGACCTCCCGCTGGTGGACCAGATCAAGGGAAGACCTCCCGCTGGTGGACCAGATCAAGGGAAGATCTCCCGCTGGTGGACCAGATCAAGGGAAGATCTCCCGCTGGTGGACCAGATCAAGGGATGACCTCCCGCTGGTGGACCAGATCAAGGGATGACCTCCCGCTGGTGGACCAGATCAAGGGATGACCTCCCGCTGGAGGACCAGATCAAGGGATGACCTCCCGCTGGTGGACCAGATCAAGGGATGACCTCCCGCTGGTGGACCAGATCAAGGGAAGAAGAAGGGAGAACTACGTCTTTATTCCAATGAAAGGAGGACAGAAAGGAAGACCAAAGCCGGAGTATCACCAGAAATGACAAGGAGCCGGTGTTTGCCTATCGGTAGACACTCTGGGGGATGGGCCTTTTCTGCTTATGTCCTCCAATACTTGCTGGAACCATCTTTTTTTTTTTTGTGTGTGTTTTTATTAAAGGACTGTGATGGGAAATCCATCTCCTGTCAGAGGGCCAGAAAGTCCAGGGAAAGGACAGTAACCACAATGTGATAATGGATCTGAGCCCTCCTCACTTTAGAAGCATCCACTGATCTCTGTAGCTGCAGATAATGTGGAGTGATTCAGCCTCAAAATTCACTTTTGCTCTCCCTCACATTAGTGCATGGTAGGAGGGGATCGTACCCATTGGGTGGGGGGTCTTTCTGTACAGTGGGGGGAGGGGATCGTACCCATTGGGTGAGGGTCTGTCTGTACAATGGAGGAAGGGGATTGTACCCATTGGGTGGGGGTCTTTCTGTAGAGTGGGGGGAGGGGATCGTACCCATTGGGTGAGGGTCTGTCTGTACAGTGGAGGAAGGGGATTGTACCCATTGGGTGGGGGTCTTTCTGTACAATGGGGGAAGGGGATTGTACCCATTGGGTGGGGGTCTTTCTGTACAGTAGGGGGAGGGGATCATACCCATTGGGTGGGGGTCTTTCTGTACAGTGGGGGGAGGGGATTGTACCCATTGGGTGAGGGTCTGTCTGTACAATGGAAGGAGGGGAGCTTACCCATTGGGTGGGGGTCCTTCTGTACAGTGGGGGGAGGGGATCTTACCCATTGGGTGGGGGTCTGTCTGTACAATGGAGGAAGGGGAGCTTACCCATTGGGTGGGGGTCTGTCTGTACAATGGAGGAAGGGGATCTTACCCATTGGGTGGGGGTCTGTCTGTACAATGGAGGAAGGGGATCTTACCCATTGGGTGGGGGTCTGTCTGTACAATGGAGGAAGGGGAGCTTACCCATTGGGTGGGGGTCTGTCTGTACAATGGAGGAAGGGGAGCTTACCCATTGGGTGGGGGTCCTTATGTACAATGGAGGGAGGGGATTGTACCCATTGGGTGAGGGTCTTTCTGTACAATGGAGGGAGGGGATCTTACCCATTGGGTGGGGGTCTTTCTGTACAGTGGGGGGAGGGGATCTTACCCATTGGGTGGGGGTCTTTCTGTACAGTAGGGGGAGGGGATCATACCCATTGGGTGGGGGTCCTTCTGTGCAGTGGGGGGAGGGGATCTTACCCATTGGGTGGGGGTCCTTATGTACAATGGAGGGAGAGGATTGTATCCATTGGGTGGAGGTCTGTCTGTATAATTGGGGGAGGGGATCGTACCCATTGGGTGAGGGTCTTTCTGTACAGTGGGGGGAGGGGATCTTACCCATTGGGTGGGGGTCTTTCTGTACAGTGGGGGGAGGGGATCATACCCATTGGGTGAGGGTCTTTCTGTACAATGGGGGAAGGGGATTGTACCCATTGGGTGGGGGTCTTTCTGTACAGTGGGGGGAGGGGATCATACCCATTTGGTGGGGGTCTGTCTGTACATTTGGGCCCCTGGCAGCAGGACGGGCCCCAGGGCCAGTATATTGTCTGACATTGGAAGGACAGGTAGACACAATGCAGCCACAGCGGTGTGAATGAGCTGCTGCAGAGAATTCCTCCATCAGTAAAGAGGACCTGTCTAATCGTCTTCTAGTTTTGGTCTTAGACGACGATTTCTGGGCAGTGTTCTGTAGTTTTGCGCTGTGAACTACCCGGGGATGGTTTACATTGAAGAACTGCTGCAGTTCCAAGTTTTTATCTGATTTATATCTGCAGTCTTCATTAAACAACAAAAAGGAATGATAATACATGACAAAGGAATCCCAGAGTGCTAAAGGTTAGCTAAAGAGCACAGCAGTCAAAGCTTTCTTTGCAGCGCCATTTGTCTGACGAAACCTTCTAATTGAGCTGCTGATCAGGGTGGAGTCCCTGCTGTGAGTGGGTGGGGTCTTTGCTGCGAGTGGGTGGAGAAACTACTCTGATGTTTTAGTGTGTCATGTGAGTCACTGCTTTGAGTGGGTGGGGTCCTTGATGTGAGTGGCTGGGGTCACTTCTCTGAGTGGGTGGATCCACTGATCTGATGACTCAGTGTTTCTAATGAGTAAGTGAGGCCACTGCTCTGAGTGGGTGGGGTCCTTGATGTGAATGGGGTGGAGTCACTGCTGTGAGTGGGTGGGGTCTTTGCTCTCAATGGGGTGGAGTCGCTGCTCTGAGTGGGTGGGGTCCTTGCTGTGAATGGGGTGGGGTCACTGCTGTGAATGGGTGGGGTCTTTGCTCTCAATGGGGTGAAGTCGCTGCTCTGAGTGGGTGGGGTCCTTGCTGTGAATGGGGTGGAGTCACTTCTGTGAGTGGGTGGGGTCTTTGCTCTCAATGGGGTGGAGTCGCTGCTCTGAGTGGGTGGGGTCCTTGCTGTGAATGGGGTGGGGTCACTGCTGTGAGTGGGTGGGGTCTTTGCTCTCAATGGGGTGGAGTCGCTGCTCTGAGTGGGTGGGGTCCTTGCTGTAAATGGGGTGGAGTCACTTCTGTGAGTGGGTGGGGTCCTTGCTGTGAATGGGGTGGAGTCACTTCTGTGAGTGGGTGGGGCCTTTGCTCTCAATGGGGTGGAGTCGCTGCTCTGAGTGGGTGGGGTCCTTGCTGTGAGTGGGGTGGAGTCACTTCTGTGAGTGGGTGGGGTCTTTGCTCTCAATGGGGTGGAGTCGCTGCTCTGAGTGGGTGGGGTCCTTGCTGTGAATGGGGTGGAGTCACTTCTGTGAGTGGGTGGGGTCTTTGCTCTCAATGGGGTGTAGTCGCTGCTCTGAGTGGGTGAGGTCCTTGCTGTGAATGGGGTGGAGTCACTTCTGTGAGTGGGTGGGGTCTTTGCTCTCAATGGGGTGGAGTCGCTGCTCTGAGTGGGTGGGGTCCTTGCTGTGAGTGGGGTACAGTCACTGCTGTGAGTGGGTGGGGTCTTTGCTCTCAATGGGGTGGAGTCGCTGCCCTGAGTGGGTGGGTCCTTGCTGTGAATGGGGTGGAGTAACTTCTGTGAGTGGGTGGGGTCTTTGCTCTCAATGGGGTGGAGTCGCTGCTCTGAGTGGGTGGGGTCCTTGCTGTGAGTGGGGTACAGTCACTGCTGTGAGTGGGTGGGGTCTTTGCTCTCAATGGGGTGGAGTCGCTGCCCTGAGTGGGTGGGGTCCTTGCTGTGAATGGGGTGGAGTAACTTCTGTGAGTGGGTGGGGTCTTTGCTCTCAATGGGGTGGAGTCGCTGCCCTGAGTGGGTGGGTCCTTGCTGTGAGTGGGGTGGAGTCACTTCTGTGAGTGGGTGGGGTCTTTGCTCTCAATGGGGTGGAGTCGCTGCTCTGAGTGGGTGGGTCCTTGCTGTGAATGGGGTGGAGTCACTTCTGTGAGTGTGTGGGGTCTTTGCTCTCAATGGGGTGGAGTCACTGCTCTGAGTGGGTGGGGTCCTTGCTGTGAATGGGGTGGAGTCGCTGCTCTGAGTGGGTGGGGTCTTTGCTCTCAATGGGGTGGAGTCGCTGCTCTGAGTGGGTGGGGTCCTTGCTGTGAATGGGGTGGAGTCGCTGCTCTGAGTGGGTGGGGTCTTTGCTCTCAATGGGGTGGAGTCGCTGCCCTGAGTGGGTGGGTCCTTGCTGTGAATGGGGTGGAGTAACTTCTGTGAGTGGGTGGGGTCTTTGCTCTCAATGGGGTGGAGTCGCTGCCCTGAGTGGGTGGGTCCTTGCTGTGAATGGGGTGGAGTAACTTCTGTGAGTGGGTGGGGTCTTTGCTCTCAATGGGGTGGAGTCGCTGCTCTGAGTGGGTGGGTCCTTGCTGTGAATGGGGTGGAGTCGCTGCTCTGAGTGGGTGGGTCCTTGCTGTGAGTGGGGTACAGTCACTGCTGTGAGTGGGTGGGGTCTTTGCTCTCAATGGGGTGGAGTCGCTGCCCTGAGTGGGTGGGGTCCTTGCTGTGAATGGGGTGGAGTAACTTCTGTGAGTGGGTGGGGTCTTTGCTCTCAATGGGGTGGAGTCGCTGCCCTGAGTGGGTGGGTCCTTGCTGTGAGTGGGGTGGAGTCACTTCTGTGAGTGGGTGGGGTCTTTGCTCTCAATGGGGCGGAGTCGCTGCTCTGAGTGGGTGGGTCCTTGCTGTGAATGGGGTGGAGTCACTTCTGTGAGTGGGTGGGGTCTTTGCTCTCAATGGGGCGGAGTCGCTGCTCTGAGTGGGTGGGTCCTTTCTGTGAATGGGGTGGAGTCACTTCTGTGAGTGGGTGGGGTCTTTGCTCTCAATGGGGTGGAGTCGCTGCTCTGAGTGGGTGGGGTCCTTGCTGTGAATGGGGTGGAGTCGCTGCTCTGAGTGGGTGGGGTCTTTGCTCTCAATGGGGTGGAGTCACTGCTCTGAGTGGGTGGGGTCCTTGCTGTGAATGGGGTGGAGTCGCTGCTCTGAATGGGTGGGGTCTTTGCTCTCAATGGGGTGGAGTCGCTGCTCTGAGTGGGTGGGGTCCTTGCTGTGAATGGGGTGGGGTCACTTCTCTGATGACTCCAGTAAACTTTTCTCAGCACAGCTGAAATATTTGAAATGTGTAAAAAGAATAACAGAGCTCCCCCTGCTGGCTGTATAAAAGATTGCGTTAATCAGAGGAATATTTCCAGACACAGGAAACACAAAACTCACAATGAGACGGTTTAAGTTCTGATCACCACCCATCCCCCACCCGGACACACCGAAGAGAAGGACAGACCCACCTGGAGTTAGTAAGATGACCGACAACGTAATGAGGGAGCAGACGATGAGAATGACCAACAGCGCAATGGCGATTCCTTTCCAGTTCTTCTGGGGCGGACTGCCCCCTCCCATTTCCTGCAGACACAAGACACGCCCATGAGTTATCTGTCACACACCTGTATATACTTGTGTATTCAGAGTCTGCCCCGCCCAGCACTGCCCCGCCCACAACTGCCCCTCCTATGTCTGGCCCCCACCTTTCTCTGGTCCTCTACAGACAGGAGGAGAGTCTGCGGCCTCCAATGGAAAGTCATGGGGGATGGAGAGAGGATGGAGGCCGATTGGGGGAGGAGAATCAAAGGACATAAAGAGAACCCGTCTACAAAAAGATGTTTATCTCAGAAGTAATTCCAGAATCATCGGAGATCTCTTTATGTATAGGATCTGCGTCTTATTTCTGTCCCCCCCCCCCCCCCCGATTAGAGTCCCAGCAGTCCAGCTCTTGGCTCCCTTCCCCCCTCTATATATTATATAAAGGGCTCCCTTCCCCCCTCTATATATTATATAAAGGGCTCCCTTCCCCCCCTCTATATATTATATAAAGGGCTCCATCCTGAGCGGCGGATGATTTGCGAAGTGTTTCTGGGCCTGAGAGCAACGAAGGAATAAAATAACAGCCAATCAATAAATGGATCACCCTAATCCCGCGAGTCGTTCATTTACAGCCGATTATTCCTGCATTTCATCCGATCCGATCTCACATGAGACGTGACCTGAAATGTAATTACCCCCCTGACCTCCCCCGCTTCACTCCCCGCCATGACCTCCCCCGCTTCACTCCCCGCCATGACCTCCCCCGCTTCACTCCCCGCCATGACCTCCCCCACTTCATTCCCCACCATGACCTCCCCCGCTTCAATCCCCGCCATGACCTCCCCCGCTTCATTCCCCGCCATGACCTCCCCCGCTTCACTACCCGCCATGACCTCCCCCGCTTCATTTTCCGCCATGACCTCCCCCGCTTCACTCCCCGCCATGACCTCCCCCACTTCATTCCCCACCATGACCTCCCCCGCTTCAATCCCCGCCATGACCTCCCCCGCTTCATTCCCCGCCATGACCTCCCCCGCTTCACTCCCCGCCATGACCTCCCCCGCTTCACTCCCCGCCATGATCTCCCCCGCTTCATTCCCCGCCATGATCTCCCCTGCTTCACTCCTTCACTCCCCGCCATGACCTCCCCCGCTTCATTCTCCGCCATGACCTCCCCCGCTTCACTCCCCCCCTGACCTCCCCCGCTTCACTCTCCGCCATGACCTCCCCCGCTTCACTCCCCGCCATGACCTCCACCGCTTCACTCCCCGCCATGACCTCCCCCGCTTCACTCCCCGCCATGACCTCCCCCGCTTCACTCCCCGCCATGACCTCCCCCGCTTCATTTTCCGCCATGACCTCCCCCGCTTCACTCCCCGCCATGACCTCCCCCACTTCATTCCCCACCATGACCTCCCCCGCTTCATTCCCCGCCATGACCTCCCCCGCTTCATTCCCCGCCATGACCTCCCCCGCTTCACTCCCCGCCATGACCTCCCCCACTTCATTCCCCACCATGACCTCCCCCGCTTCATTCCCCGCCATGACCTCCCCCGCTTCACTCCCCGCCATGACCTCCCCCGCCATGATCTCCCCCGCTTCATTCCCCGCCATGATCTCCCCTGCTTCACTCCTCGCCATGACCTCACACGCTTCACTCTTCGCCATGACCTCTCCTGCTTCACTTCCTGCCATGACCTCACCCGCTTCACTCCCCGCCATGACCTCCCCCGCTTCATTCCCCGCCATGACCTCCCCCGCTTCAATCCCCGCCATGACCTCCCCCGCTTCATTCCCCGCCATGACCTCCCCCGCTTCACTACCCGCCATGACCTCCCCCGCTTCACTCCTCGCCATGACCTCACCCGCTTCACCCCTCGCCATGAGGAGGAGAGAATCCAGGTAAGGGAGGAGAGGATCCAGGTAAAGGAGGAGAGGATCCAGGTAAGGGAGGAGAGGATCCAGGTAAGGGATGAGAGGATCCAGGTAAAGGAGGAGAAGATCCAGGTAAAGGAGGAGAGGATCCAGGTAAGGGAGGAGAGAATCCAGGTAAGGGAGGAGAGAATCCAGGTAAGGGAGGAGAGAATCCAGGCAAGGGAGGAGAGGATCCAGGTAAGGGAGGAGAGGATCCAGGTAAGGGAGGAGAGAATCCAGGTAAGGGAGGAGAGGATCCAGGTAAGGGAGGAGAGGATCCAGGTAAGGGAGGAGAGGATCCAGGTAAGGGAGGAGAGAATCCAGGTAAGGGAGGAGAGAATCCAGGCAAGGGAGGAGAGGATCCAGGTAAGGGAGGAGAGAAGCTCCAGGAAGAAGGCCGGAGACAAGTCCTCTTCATATACAGAGGGCGAGAGATGGAAGACTGAACAATCCATCAAACCTCAACCCCACACACCGTACAATCTGACATCAATGAGATCTACATGTATGAGAAGCTCCCGGACATCCCCCATCAGTCTATATATAATACACCCAGACATCCCATATTAGTCCCCCATGTTTCCCCGGCCCTCTCTCTGGCCCTCTCCTCCATGTCCCCCGGCTCTCTCTCTGGCACTCTCCTCCATGTCCCCCGGCTCTCTCTCTGGCCCTCTCCTCCATGTCCCCCAGCCCTCTCCTCCATGTCCCCCAGCCCTCTCTCTGGCCCTCTCCTCCATGTTCCCCCGGCCCTCTCCTCCATGTCCCCCAGCCCTCTCTCTGGCTCTCTCCTCCATGTCCCCCGGCCCTCTCTCTGGCCCTCTCCTCCATGTCCCCCGGCCCTCTCTTTGGCCCTCTCCTCCATGTCCCCCGGCCCTCTCCTCCATGTCCCCCGGCCCTCTCTCTGGCCCTCTCCTCCATGTCCCCCGGCCCTCTCCACCATGTTCCCCCGGCCCTCTCTCTGGCCCTCTCCTCCATGTTCCCCCGGCCCTCTCCTCCATGTCCCCCATGTTTCCCCGGCCCTCTCTCTGGCCCTCTCCTCCATGTCCCCCAGCTCTCTCTCTGGCCCTCTCCTCCATGTTCCCCCGGCCCTCTCCTCCATGTCCCCCAGCCCTCTCTCTGGCCCTCTCCTCCATGTTCCCCCGGCCCTCTCCTCCATGTCCCCCAGCCCTCTCTCTGGCTCTCTCCTCCATGTCCCCCGGCCCTCTCTCTGGCCCTCTCCTCCATGTCCCCCGGCCCTCTCTCTGGCCCTCTCCTCCATGTCCCCCGGCCCTCTCTCTGGCCCTCTCCTCCATGTCCCCCGGCCCTCTCCACCATGTTCCCCCGGCCCTCTCTCTGGCCCTCTCCTCCATGTTCCCCCGGCCCTCTCCTCCATGTCCCCCGGCCCTCTCTCTGGCCCTCTCCTCCATGTTCCCCTGGCCCTCTCTCTGGCCCTCTCCTCCATGTTCCCTCGGCCCTCTCTCTGGCCCTCTCCTCCATGTCCCCCGGCCCTCTCTCTGGCCCTCTCCTCCATGTTCCCCCAGCCCTCTCTCTGGCCCTCTCCTCCATGTTCCCCCGGCCCTCATTCTGGCCCCCTCCTCCATGTCCCCTGGCCCTCTCCTCCATGTCCCCCGGCCCTCTCCTCCATGTTCCCCCGGCCCTCTTTCTGGCCCTCTCCTCCATGTCCCCCGGCCCTCTCCTCCATGTCCCCCGGCCCTCTTTCTGGCCCTCTCCTCCATGTCCCCCGGCACTCTCCTCCATGTTCCCCCGGCCCTCTCTCTGGCCCTCTCCTCCATGTCCCCCCGGTCCTCTCTCTGGCACTCTCCTCCATGTCCCCCGGCCCTCTCTCTGGCCCTCTCCTCCATGTTCCCCCAGCCCTCTCTCTGGCACTCTCCTCCATGTTCCCCCGGCCCTCTCTCTGGCACTCTCCTTCCATGTCCCCCGGCCCTCTCTCTGGCACTCTCCTCCATGTCCCCTGGCCCTCTCTC
This sequence comes from Rana temporaria, assembly GCF_905171775.1. Lineage (NCBI taxonomy): Eukaryota > Metazoa > Chordata > Amphibia > Anura > Ranidae > Rana > Rana temporaria. Next base: position 223,804,846 of record NC_053494.1, on the reverse strand, counting down.
TGGCTCTCTCCTCCATGACCCCCCAGCCCTCTCCTCCATGTCCCCCGGCCCGCTCTCTCCTCCATGACCCCCCAGCCCTCTCCTCCCATGTCCCCCGGCCCTCTCTCTGGCTCTCTCCTCCATGACCCCCCAGCCCTCTCCTCCATGTCCCCCGGCCCTCTCCTCCATGTTCCCCCATCCCTCTTGTAACGGCTACCCATGTAGTGAGAGGGTCTCAGCCGTTGGAGAAGTCCTTTTCCCTGGCAAGCTGCGATATGCAGGTACCGCCGGTATATCCCATCGAACGCCCTTCCAAGAAACGAGACGAGGCTACGTTTGCAGAGTCAAGCAGGACTGACTTTTTAATGGTTCACTCTGAGATTTTATACAGTATTCAAGGCACATGAACAATCAAACTGTCCCCACCCACACATCACAACGTGGGGAAGCTTCAATCACCTTCTTTGAGCTAATTATAAACATTTCTTCATTACCAGAACTCAAACACAATGATCTCCTTGAATCAATCAGTCTCTAGACGTTCCGGCACCGAGACCCACTTAACATGACCTGGCCGGGCACATTCCTTTCTCAATAGAATTCAATTAACCTTTAGAACAATACACACTCACAGATCATCACGTTAGCATACACCTGGCAGGAGGCTGTTACTACACAAAGGAGAGTCCATTAGCTATGTAAAGGGAATATTAGCATTCAGCAGTGAAAAAGTCCCTTGTATAATTAACCCTTTGAGCTCAGAATACAATGTGGTAAATCCAATTCTAACGAGCCATGCAGTTCCTTGTAGTCCTCACTGTAGGAGTATTATAGGATGTCCTGGCAGAATAGTTCATACGTCCGTTACACCTCTCTCTGGCCCTCTCCTCCATGTTCCCCCATCCCTCTCTCTGGCACTCTCCTCCATGTCCCCCAGCCCTCTCTCTGGCACTCTCCTCCATGTCCCCCGGCACTCTCTCTGGCCCTCTCCTCCATGTCCCCCGGCCCTCTCCTCCATGTCCCCCGGCCCTCTCTCTGGCCCTCTCCTCCATGTCCCCCGGCCCTCTCTCTGGCCCTCTCCTCCATGTCCCCCGGCCCTCTCCTCCATGTCCCCCGGCCCTCTCTCTGGCCCTCTCCTCCATGTCCCCCAGCAATCTCTCTGGCCCTCTCCTCCATGTCCCCCAGGCCCTCTCCTTCATGTCCCCCGGCCCTCTCTCTGGCACTCTCCTCCATGTCCCCCAGCAATCTCTCTGGCCCTCTCCTCCATGTCCCCCGGCCCTCTCTCTGGCACTCTCCTCCATGTCCCACGGCCCTCTCTCTGACCCTCTCCTCCATGTCCCCCGGCCCTCTCTCTGGCCCTCTCCTCCATGCTCCCCCGGCCCTCTCTCTGGCCCTCTCCTCCATGTTCCCCCGGCCCTCTCTCTGGCCCTCTCCTCCATGTCCCCCGGCCCTCTCTCTGGCCCTCTCCTCCATGTTCCCCCGGCCCTCTCTCTGGCCCTCTCCTCCATGTTCCCCCGGCCCTCTCTCTAGCCCTCTCCTCCATGTTCCCCCGGCCCTCTCTCTGGCACTCTCCTCCATGTTCCCCCGGCCCTCTCTCTGGCCCTCTCCTCCATGTCCCCCAGCCCTCTCCTCCATGTCCCCCGGCCCTCTCTCTGGCCCTCTCCTCCATGTCCCCCGGCCCTCTCTCTGGCACTCTCCTCCATGTCCCCGGCCCTCTCTCTGGCCCTCGCCTCCATGTCCCCCGGCCCTCTCCTCCATGTCCCCCGGCTCTCTCTCTGGCACTCTCCTCCATGTCCCCCGGCTCTCTCTCTGGCCCTCTCCTCCATGTCCCCCGGCCCTCTCTCTGGCCCTCTCCTCCATGTCCCCCGGCCCTCTCTCTGGCCCTCTCCTCCATGTTCCCCCGGCCCTCTCCTCCATGTCCCCCGGCCCTCTCTCTGGCTCTCTCTCTGGCCCTCTCCTCCATGTCCCCCGGCCCTCTCTCTGGCCCTCTCCTCCATGTTCCCCAGGCCCTCTCTCTAGCCCTCTCCTCCATGTCCCCCAGCCCTCTCTCTGGCCCTCTCCTCCATGTCCCCCGGCCCTCTCTCTGGCCCTCTCCTCCATGTTCCCCCGGCCCTCTCTCTGGCCCTCTCCTCCATGTCCCCCGGCCCTCTCCTCCATGTCCCCCTGCCCTCTCTCTGGCCCTCTCCTCCATGTTCCCCCGGCCCTCATCTCCATGTCCCCCCGGCCCCCTCTCTGGCCCTCTCCTCCATGTCCCCCGGCCCTCTCTCTGGCCCTCTCCTCCATGTCCCCCAGGCCTCTCTCTGGCCCTCTCCTCCATGTCCCCCCGGCCCCCTCTCTGGCCCTCTCCTCCATGTCCCCCCCGCCCCCTCTCTGGTCCTCTCCTCCATGTCCCCCGGCCCTCTCTCTGGCCCTCTCCTCCATGTCCCCCGGCCCTCTCTCTGGCCCTCTCCTCCATGTCCCCCCGGCCCCCTCTCTGGCCCTCTCCTCCATGTCCCCCCGGCCCCCTCTCTGGCCCTCTCCTCCATGTCCCCCGGCCCTCTCTCTGGCCCTCTCCTCCATGTCCCCCGGCCCTCTCTCTGGCCCTCTCCTCCATGTCCCCCCGGCCCCCTCTCTGGCCCTCTCCTCCATGTCCCCCGGCCCTCTCTCTGGCCCTCTCCTCCATGTTCCCCCGGCCCTCTCTCTGGCCCTCTCCTCCATGTTCCCCCGGCCCTCTCTCTGGCCCTCTCCTCCATGTCCCCTGGCCCTCTCCTCCATGTCCTCCGGCCCTCTCTCTAGCCCTCTCCTCCATGTCCCCCGGCCCTCTCCTCCATGTCCCCCGGCCCTCTCCTCCATGTCCCCCGGCCCTCTCCTCCATGTCCCCCGGCCCTCTCTCTGGCACTCTCCTCCATGTTCCCCCGGCCCTCTCTCTGGCCCTCTCCTCCATGTCCCCCGGCCCTCTCCTCCATGTCCCCCGGCCCTCTCTCTAGCCCTCTCCTCCATGTCCCCCGGCCCTCTCTCTAGCCCTCTCCTCCATGTTCCCCCGGCCCTCTCTCTGGCACTCTCCTCCATGTCCCCTGGCCCTCTCCTCCATGTCCCCCTGGCCCTCTCTCTGGCCCTTTCCTCCATGTTCCCCCAGCCCTCTCTCTGGCCCTTTCTTCCATGTTCCCCCAGCCCTCTCTCTGGCCCTTTCCTCCATGTTCCCCCAGCCCTCTCTCTGGCCCTCTCCTTCATGTCCCCCGGCCCTCTCTCTGGCACTCTGCGTTGCGGTGTTTGATGGATAACGCTCGGTTGGTGGGAAGCGTCTCGGTCTCGCTTTCTCTTGTTCCATCACTCAGATAAGAGGCTGTAGCAGCACAATGATAAATTATTGACAATCGTTCTCTCCTGCACCCGGCTCTCTAATTCCCGACTCTTTTCAGCACATTCAGGCCGACCAGCATCTTCCAATTAGCGGCAGATCCCTGCGGATGGGATGAGTTGGGTAATGACTTCTCACTCGGTTATTCAATCGCCATTATCACGTGTTAAGCGGCGCACATTGGAAGAGGTGCGATCCTCTCCAAGGAATGAGATTTATGTCTCTTGCTGCGCTCTCCTTCATTCTTCTTCCCGTCGGGTCTCTGCGCCGCTGTGATCTCAGCGTGTCGCCTTCCGGCAGCCTCCAGAGACCAGCAGGACATATAGAAGAACAAATCCTTCCATCTCGCCATCCATTCATCTTCCCCGTTATTACTACAAAGTAATTAGAAGTTTCAGACAGACAATCTCAGGCTGACAATCGGTAAACTCTGGAGGTGGCCAGACGATCGTTTTCCCATTGTCTTCCGGTGAGAGTCCGATGGAAAAGACAGAAGATTCCGAGTGGGAAGAACAAAGCCGGGGCAGGTAGACAATTCCTGACCTCTTCTCTGGTGAACAATCGCAGCCTGACCCCCGGCGCCCTCCACATCCTGCCGGATAATTGGCAGCGCCGAGGATATAAAAGGGGCTCCGCCGCGTCCAAACTCTCCGCCGCAAAATAACATTATTGTGAACGTCGCCTTCAAAGAGCGGCTCGGCGGACATGGACGCCAAAAAGGCCAAGAGACAGAAGAGAGTTTATATCCGACGCAACAGAAACTTTCCCGTCTCTCAGGTCACCAATGAAAATACCCGGAGGATCTCCTGGCCGCCCGCAGTCCCTCCGATATAAACGACGGAAACGCTTGCCCCCCCCCCCCCCCCCGGGTTCTTCTGTAAGCCAACCAGCGCCTTCTTCCCTCCAAACCGTTCCAAGGAGATGGAGAGCCAATAGCAGCCCTTCTTACCCCAAACATCGTTCACAAGATGTGAGGGGAACCCAAAAGGAAGAATTTATTGAAACTCAGGCACTTTATACCCCCCAGGAGGAAATCCCCCTCCGGATCATAGGATAGAATCTGATAGGAACCGGCTTTCTTCAGCGCATTCGGCTACATACAGTATACCGCGCTGAGCCAATCAGGGCAATCGATCTATTCTATTAACGAATACTAGGCCTGCTCGGATTGGCTTGGAGAGTCAGAGAGGCGCGGACTGATGATGTTACTACCTCTGCCAATCCGAGCAGTCCTTGTATTTGTTAATAGAATACATCGCTCGCCGTGATTGGTGGAGGTTGGAACATCATCAGCCCGCGCCTCTCTGACTCTCCAAGCCAATCCGAGCAGGCCTAGTATTCGTTAATAGAATACATCGCTCGCCGTGATTGGCTGAAGCCACATACAGTAATACCGCGCATCCAGCGGGCTAATATCAAGCGGGCGGCATTTAATACCGGCGTACAAGACGACCCCTGATTATTCTTAAGTATAAAAGGTCGTTTAACACCCCGGAAAATACGGTAGTCACCTGGACAATGTTGTGATTAATCAGATCTCATTCCCGGTCAGACTGTTCGGCTCCGCGCTCACAAGGTACAATACACATCATCCCCACCATAGTTCCCCAGCAGACAAGAGGTGAGGAAATTACCGAAGGCTGAAAGACAGGTGGCCTGAGCTGATACCATCTTCTATCAGTCCCTCAGTGTGGAGCCGTCCTTGCTGGAATTGTGGCCCTTAACATGGATCCCAGGCTTGGAGTCCATGGCCCGGATTCACAGACACTGGCGCATATTTATGCCGCCGTACCTCCTTTACGCTACGCAGCGCAGAGTGGCAAGCACTGCATTCACAAAGCACTTCCTCCCAAATCTGCGCTGGGTTTCCAAGGCGCAGGCCGGCGTAAGTGGAAGTGGGCGTGAGTCATGCTAATGGGGCGTGACCCCATGCAAATGATGGGCCGAGCGCCAGACAAATACGTATCGCCAACTGCGCATGGGCCGTCCAGTGGGCGCATCTCAGTGCGCATTCTCACAATCACGTCGGAACTACTCCCTAAGATACGTTGGATCACTGGCTACGGCGTGAACGTAACCTACGCCCAGCCCTATTCACGTCCAACGAAAAACTACGTAAAATACGCCGGCTTGTGTTCCCTGGTGCAGCCCTTTGCATGGATGCTGCTGAGTTACACCTCCTTTATGGGGCATAACTTTACGCCGGACATATGACTTTACGCGCACCAGTCAGACGTACGTTCATGAATCGGCGTATCTCCCTCCTTTGCATATGTGAAAATCAATGGGAGCGCCAAATACGTCCAGCGTAAATATGCGCCCACGCTACGCTGGCGTAGGCAAGTTACGTCGGTCGGATGAAGCCTATTTTCAGGCGTATCTAGTTTTGTGGGCCCGGCGCATATTTGCACTTACGCGGCGTATCTCGATATACGTCGGCGCAAGTGCTTTTTGAATCCAGGCCCCAGAGTCCGTGTGTTCTGGGAAGACATGGACTGGACTTGGATCCAAAGTAAGATCACTCCATTGGTCCCCGAGTATGCACCTCAAAAGGAGGAGTGTTCCCTTAAACGCTGGGGCCCATAGTCAGTGGGCAAGAGGCCCCCCTGCGGCCCCCTCCAAAAGAGTCCGTCTCAGATGCATAGCGGGATTCAGGAAATCACCTCCGACTTTATGTGTGTCCTCATTGGGCGGCAACTTCCACCAGTCGCAGCAATTGGTGGAAGGTGAGGAGAGGTCCTAGGGTGACAACACGTATCCTCTATATAGTGCAATGATTCTGCCTTCTTTCAATGTCAGTTGATTGTTATTTCCATAGAGAAGGACTCTTCCCATCCCCTGTCCATGGTTGTGTCACATGATGGCGATAAGGTCAGGTGACCATGGGGTCAGGAGTGAAGGTCAGCGGAGGGTAAGCGCTTCCATGTCTGGCCTGGACACAATGCCGCCGGTCCCGGCTGAATCACCGACACTAAATAATTCACAATTCTCAGTCTTGGTGTCATGAAAGTTTTATGAGCCGGTTTGGCAGACGATTTATTATGTGAATGGATGGGTCAGGCGGGGGGGAGGAGACTCGTGGATATTACAGGAAAACCGCACAAAGAATTCACAACCTAACAATCCTCTACTGCAGACAGACCAGCCAATCACCAAAGACATGTCCCAACCTGAGACCAGCCAATCACCAATCACCAAAGACATGTCCCAACCTGAGACCAGCCAATCACCAATCACCAAAGACATGTCCCAACCTGAGACCAGCCAATGGAAGGGAAGAGGAGGGGCTTCCGATATACCAAGGCTGCGCCTTCTCCTCAGCTCTATGTTATGGGTGAGTCCTCGCCATGGTGTCCCATGTGACATGATGGAAGGACGGTCAGATTGCCCATGTGGTCCTCATTAGAATTAGGATAACGCGACATGAATATGAGGCTTCCGGTGTGACGATGGTGGAATTGTATGCAATGTGCCAATCACAGCGGAATCATCCGGACCTTCCATTTATTTATTCTGCGATGTCTGTGGTGGGAAAATCTCCTTATATCAGATTTTCTGCTTCCGGCTCAGAAAATACGTGAATGTTATCTCCCTCCTCATCATTCCGTGTCACCCCCTCGCGTCACCGCCTCGCGTCACCCACTCGCGTCACCCCCTCGCGTCACCCCCTCGCGTCACCCCGTCGCGTCACCCCCACCGTGTCACCCCCACCGTGTCACCCCCACCGTGTCACCCCCACCGTGTCACCCCCACCGTGTCACCCCCTCGTGTCACCCCCACCGTGTCACCCCCTCGTGTCACCCCCACCGTGTCACCCCCTCGTGTCACCCCCACCGTGTCACCCCCTCGTGTCACCCCCACCGTGTCACCCCCTCGTGTCACCCCCACCGTGTCACCCCCGTAGCGTCACCCCCTCGCGTCACCCCCTCGCGTCACCCCCACCGTGTCACCCCCTCGTGTCACCCCCACCGTGTCACCCCCGTAGCGTCACCCCCGTAGCGTCACCCCCGTAGCGTCACCCCCGTAGCGTCACCCCCTCGCGTCACCCCCTCGCGTCACCCCCACGTGTCACCCCCTCGTGTCACCCCCACCGTGTCACCCCCACCGTGTCACCCCCACCGTGTCACCCCCACCGTGTCACCCCCTCGTGTCACCCCCTCGTGTCACCCCCTCGTGTCACCCCCACCGTGTCACCCCCTCGTGTCACCCCCTCGCGTCACCCCCTCGTGTCACCCCCTCGCGTCACCCCCTCCATGGGAAGAACATCAGACATGGAAATGTCATCTTTATCTGGAAGTTCCGGGAACGGATAATAATGGTTGTCGTATTCAAATCCTACATCCGATAAGGATTAACGTCTGGAACTCCGAGGACGCGACTCTCCCGCAATATCAGACTTTTCCGGGCTTCTGATTTCTGAGCAATGAAAAACCTGGCGAGAAATCCACCAACACGGGATCCACCAATATAATCCACCAATAGAATCCACAGATATAATTCACATGATTCCCCGGGATCGCCAGCCGCTCCTACATTTATGATCAGTAACAATCGGTTGACTTACAACTGTCTGTCCAGGTCCGGGATTGGCCGTAGCTGACCATAGAAAATATGTCCGCTGTCTGGCTTTGAAGTTACTCAAGCTACTGGAGGAGACGAGGTGGTGATGAGGATTAAACCAGAGGAGCCTCCGAGCCGCCCCAAGAACCGTGTCTGAGGGCCCAGGCCCTGAGCGAGCTCCACCCCCAGCCAGGCCACACAGACTGTGGGAGGGAGATCACTGATGTAGGGGGGGATATAGACACTTAGGTAAGGGGGGGGGACACTGATCTAAAGGTTCCCCCCACATCAGACTTCTTGATTTTCCCCCTTAAATCAGTGTCCTGAGAGCTCCCCTTTACATCAGAGTCTGGAGGACTCCGTCTTACAGTGTAAGGGGGAACTCTGCGCACCCTGATGTAAGGGGGAACTCTGCGCACCCTGATGTAAGGGGGAACTCTGCGCACCCTGATGTAAGGGGGAACTCTGCGCACCCTGATGTAGGGAGGGGGGAGCTGGTGACCAGAGTCCCCCTTACTTCACAGTTTCTCCCCCCTTACATCAGAGTTCAGTGATCCTTTTAATATCGGGGTCCTCAGAGTTCCCCGCTGCACTGTAAAGGGGAACCCTGCAGATTCTGATGTAAGGGGGCACTACCTGCCTGGAGTTTGCATGTTCCTCCCACAATCCAGACATGCTGGGAGGTAATTGGCTGCTGTATGCAGGGCTGTGGAGTCGGAGTCGGAGTCGAGGAGTCGGAGTCGGGGGAAATTTTGGGTACCTGGAGTCGGAGTCGGCAAACAATGCACCGACTCCGACTCCGACTCCTACTAAATTTAGATTGGAATAAAAAAAAAAAAAAAGCAAGTTTAAATGTCCCAATTCACAAAAAGTTATAATTAAAGACTTCTCTACTGTAAGAATAAAGACCAATGCATGCCGTGCCTCACGTAACCGCAAAACGAACACGTTAAGTGACCGTGAAGAAGCGCGCTTTTCATGTGCTTCACTATATGGCACGCAACGCACAATTAGGAGCTGCAATACTTCTACTTTCCATAGTGTTGTGTTCTGCTTTTACAGGGAACGCATGTTAGAGAACCAGTAAGTGTCCAAATAAAAAAATTCCAACAGGAGTTTTATAAAGCACTAAAAGAAGTTGAAAAGTACGATCGCTCATCAAAACTTACTGCTGAAGAAGCCATCCTTGTTTATCCCGAGATCGTTAGTGATGTGGCCAGAATAGTTACTGCAATGCCACCCACCCAAGTGGGTGGGCCAGATTCAAGAAGCACTTGCGCCCGCGCAACCTGCTCCGGTGTAACGAGTGCTCCTGATTCAGGAACCTCGTTACACCGACTGCAGCCTAGGATGTGACAAACATAAGCCTCCTTATGCCTTCACATCCCAGGCTGCATTCTTGCGTTGTCCGCTAGGTGGCGCGGCCATTGTGATCGGCGTATAGTATGCAAATTGCTTACTACCACCGATTCACAAAAGTTGCGCGGGCCCTGCGCACGCAAGGTACGGAGTTTCCGTACGGCGACTTTAGCATAAGGCTGCTCCTTCTCATAGCAGGGGCAACCAATGCTAAAGTATAGCTGCGCTTCCCGCTCGTGAAATTTAAATTTCACGTCGTTTACATAAGTGAACCGTGAATGGCGCTGGACGCCATTCACGTTCACTTAGAAGCAAATGACGTCCTTGCGACGTCATTTGCCGCAATGCACGTCGGGAAAGTTTCCCGACGGAGCATGCGCTGTTCACTCGGCGCGGGAGCGCGCCTAATTTAAATGATTCCCGCCCCCGGCGGGATCATTTACATTAGGCAGCCTTACGCCCGGCTGTTTAGCATATCGCCCACGCAATTTACGGAGCAACTGCTCCGTGAATCGCGGGCAAAACGCAATATTTGCGTGGGCGCAGAGAAAAATATTTGCTCTTTGCCCACGCAAATATTGCCCGGATCTACCTGAATCTGGGCCAGTGTGGAAAGATTATTTTCAGCCCTAAAAATAATAAAGTCTCTGACTTAAGAGCCTCTATGAAAGAGGCAATTCTCTTCCTTAGAACTCTACATTGCATTTATTTGCATTTGCTAAGCCTAGAACTACATTTCAAGATTAATATAATCCATTTCTAGGTTTTTCAGATTTTGTTTTTGGTTCATTATAGATAAGCTTTGTTTTTGTTCTAAAACAACCAAATAATGTGGTTTGTATTTTTGAACTGGTAAAGATCCTGTTCCTGATGTTTATGCCTGCTGCTACTATCCAGTCACTTGATTGTTTTCATTGTGTTTGTCTTTTGCTTAAACGGTGCAATACAGTAGACTGTTGGCTTCCCAGCCAGTAGTCCTGTGGTAGGTTGCGTTTCTTTCCCTCAAGGAATGTATAAAATACATTCGCATATTAATACAGAGGAGTCGGAGTCGGAGTCGGAACATTTATCTACCGACTCCACAGCCCTGGCTGTATGTGTATGAATGTGAGTTGGGGGCCTCAGATTGTAAGCTCCTTGGGGGCGGGGACTGGTGTGAATGTAAAGTGCTGTGTAAACTTTCGCATGAATAGATGGCAGTGGCGGCTGGTGCTCAGTATTTGGGGGGGGGGGGGGCAAACTAATGACACCTCCCCCCAATTCGCGCGGGAGACGAACAGGAAGGTGGCGATCAGAGGTCGGGGGTAGGGGGCGGCTCCTCGCTCCAGTTTATGAAGCTTGAGAGGAGCCGCGCCGTTGTTTCTCCTTCTCGGGTCGGGCCGAACAGGAAGTGGGTCCTGCTGACCCTGACCTGTCTGACCACACCCCCCGCACACTGCGGACCCTGACCTGTCTGACCACACCCCCCACACACTGCGGACCCTGACCTGTCTGACCACACCCCCCGCACACTGCGGACCCTGACCTGTCTGACCACACCCCCCGCACACTGCGGACCCTGACCTGTCTGACCACACCCCCCGCACACTGCGGACCCTGACCTGTCTGACCACACCCCCCCCACACTGCGGACCCTGACCTGTCTGACCACACCCCCCGCACACTGCGGACCCTGACCTGTCGGACCACACCCCCCGCACACTGCGGACCCTGACCTGTCTGACCACACCCCCCGCACACTGCTGACCCTGACCTGTCTGACCACACCCCCCGCACACTGCTGATCCTGACCTGTCCGACCACACCCCCCCGCACACTGCGGACCCTGACCTGTCCGACCACACCCCCCACACACTGCAGACCCTGACCTGTCTGACCACACCCCCCGCACACTGCGGACCCTGACCTGTCTGACCACACCCCCGCACACTGCGGACCCTGACCTGTCTGACCACACCCCCCGCACACTGCGGACCCCTGACCTGTCTGACCACAACCCCCCGCACACTGCGGACCCTGACCTGTCTGACCACACCCCCCCCGCACACTGCTGATCCTGACCTGTCTGACCACACCCCCCCACACTGCGGACCCTGACCTGTCTGACCACACCCCCCGCACACTGCGGACCCTGACCTGTCTGACCACACCCCCCGCACACTGCGGACCCTGACCTGTCTGACCACACCCCCCCACACTGTGGACCCTGACCTGTCTGACCACACCCCCCACACACTGCGGACCCTGACCTGTCTGACCACACCCCCCGCACACTGCGGACCCTGACCTGTCTGACCACACCCCCCGCACACTGCGGACCCTGACCTGTCTGACCACACCCCCCGCACACTGCGGACCCTGACCTGTCTGACCACACCCCCCACACACAGCGGACCCTGACCTGTCTGACCACACCCCCCACACACTGCGGACCCTGACCTGTCTGACCACACCCCCCGCACACTGCGGACCCTGACCTGTCTGACCACACCCCCCGCACACTGCGGACCCTGACCTGTCTGACCACACCCCCGCACACTGCGGACCCTGACCTGTCTGACCACACCCCCCGCACACTGCGGACCCTGACCTGTCTGACCACACCCCCCGCACACTGCGGACCCTGACCTGTCTGACCACACCCCCCCGCACACTGCTGATCCTGACCTGTCTGACCACACCCCCCCCACACTGCGGACCCTGACCTGTCTGACCACACCCCCCGCACACTGCGGACCCTGACCTGTCTGACCACACCCCCCGCACACTGCGGACCCTGACCTGTCTGACCACACCCCCCCACACTGTGGACCCTGACCTGTCTGACCACACCCCCCACACACTGCGGACCCTGACCTGTCTGACCACACCCCCGCACACTGCGGACCCTGACCTGTCTGACCACACCCCCCGCACACTGCGGACCCTGACCTGTCTGACCACACCCCCCGCACACTGCGGACCCTGACCTGTCTGACCACACCCCCCACACACTGCGGACCCTGACCTGTCTGACCACACCCCCCACACACTGCGGACCCTGACCTCTCTGACCACACCCCCCGCACACTGCGGACCCTGACCTGTCTGACCACACCCCCCGCACACTGCGGACCCTGACCTGTCTGACCACACCCCCCACACACTGCGGACCCTGACCTGTCTGACCACCCCCCCCGCACACTGCTGATCCTGACCTGTCTGACCACACCCCCCGCACACTGCGGACCCTGACCTGTCTGACCACACACCCCCCGCACACTGCTGATCCTGACCTGTCTGACCCCCCCCCACACACTGAGGACCCTGACCTGTCTGACCACACCCCCCACACACTGCGGACCCTGACCTGTCTGACCACACCCCCCGCACACTGCGGACCCTGACCTGTCTGACCACACCCCCCCACACACTGCGGACCCTGACCTGTCTGACCACACCCCCCGCACACTGCGGACCCTGACCTGTCTGACCACACCCCCCGCACACTGCGGACCCTGACCTGTCTGACCACACCCCCCGCACACTGCGGACCCTGACCTGTCTGACCACACCCCCCGCACACTGAGGACCCTGACCTGTCTGGCCACACCCCCGCACACTGCGGACCCTGACCTGTCTGACCACACCCCCACACACACTGCGGACCCTGACCTGTCCAACCACACCCCCCACACACTGCGGACCCTGACCTGTCCGACCACACCCCCCCACACACTGCGGACCCTTACCTGTCTGACCACACCCCCCCGCACACTGCGGACCCTGACCTGTCTGACCACACCCCCCGCACACTGCGGACCCTGACCTGTCTGACCACACCCCCCCCCGCACACTGAGGACCCTGACCTGTCTGGCCACCCCCCCCGCACACTGCGGACCCTGACCTGTCTGACCACACCCCCACACACACTGCGGACCCTGACCTGTCCGACCACACCCCCCCACACACTGCGGACCCTTACCTGTCTGACCACACCCCCACACACACTGCGGACCCTGACCTGTCTGACCACACACCCTGCACAATGCGGACCCTGACCTGTCTGACCACACCCCCACACACTGCGGACCCTGACCTGTCTGACCACACCCCCCGCACACTGCGGACCCTGACCTGTCTGACCACACCCCCCCGCACACTGCGGACCCTGACCTGTCTGGCCACACACCCGCACACTGCGGACCCTGACCTGTCCGACCACACCCCCACACACACTGCGGACCCTGACCTGTCCGACCACACCCCCCGCACACTGAGGACCCTGACCTGTCTGACCACACCCCCACACACTGCGGACCCTGACCTGTCTGACCACACCCCCACACACACTGCAGACCCTGACCTGTCTGACCACACCCCCCGCAAGGAAGATTAAAGGAAAGACTCCACAATCTACTGAGCTGAACTCAATATCCACGTTGTCTGCAAACCCAGATATTAGCTTGTAAAATAGCTGTGACATCATGGGCGGAGCTGAAAAGCTGTGGGAGGGGGCAGCAGGCTACACCCACTATAGGAGGGGCTGGAGACAAGACCAGTCCCCCTGCATAAGGAGAACGCGGAGCTGTGGGAGGGATCCTGTAGGCTCCACCCAATACAGGAGGGGCGGAGACAAGACCAGTCTCCCTGCACAAGGAGAGAGAGCAGAAGTGGGCGGTCTTTATTAGAGGAAGTCTCACATTGGATGACGGCACAGATCCGGGAGAAGATTCCGGAAGTCACATGACCGATGGATTTATTATCCTGGAAATCAGATCCACACTTACAGGAGAGAATCCTTTCCTCCGAGGATCTCCCAGCTGATCCCACATGAGATCCGCCCCCTGTATTCCTCACTACAAGACTCCTCCCACCCCAAGGACTGAATCTCCCATCATAGGGACTGAATCTCCCACCCCAGGGACTGAATCTCCCATCATAGGGACTGAATCTCCCATCATAGGGACTGAATCTCCCACCCCAGGGACTGAATCTCCCACCCCAGGGACTGAATCTTCCATCCCAGGGACTGAATCTCACACCTCAGGGACTGAATCTCACACCCCAGGGACTGAATCTCACACCCCAAGGACTGAATCTCCCATCATAGGGACTGAATCTCCCATCATAGGGACTGAATCTCCCACCCCAGTGACTGAATCTCTTACCCCAGGGACTGAATCTCACACCTCAGGGACTGAATCTCACACCCCAGGGACTGAATCTCACACCCCAGGGACTGAATCTCCCATCATAGGGATTGAATCTCCCACCCCGGGGACAGAATCTCCCATCCCAGGGACAGAATCTCCCATCCCAGGGACAGAATCTCACACCTCAGGGACTGAATCTCCCACCCCAGGGACTGAATCTCCCATCATAGGGACTGAATCTCCCACCCCAGGGACTGAATCTCCCATCATAGGGATTGAATCTCCCACCCCGGGGACAGAATCTCCCATCCCAGGGACAGAATCTCCCATCCCAGGGACTGAATCTCCCATCCCAGGGACTGAATCTCACACCCCAGGGACTGAATCTCACACCCCAGGGACTGAATCTCACACCCCAGGGACAGAATCTCACACCCCAGGGACTGAATCTCACACCTCATGGACTGAATCTCACACCTCAGGGACTGAATCTCACACCTCAGGGACTGAATCTCACACCCCAGGGACTGAATCTCACACCCCAGGGACTGAATATCACACCCCAGGGACTGAATCTCCCATCATAGGGATTGAATCTTCCATCATAGGGACTGAATCTCCCATCATAGGGACTGAATCTCCCATCATAGGGACTGAATCTCCCACCCCAGGGACTGAATCTCCCACCCCAGGGACTGAATCTCCCATTACAGGGACTGAATCTCCCATCATAGGGACTGAATCTCCCACCCCAGGGACTGAATCTCCCACCCCAGGGACTGAATCTCACACCCCAGGGACTGAATCTCACACCCCAGGGACAGAATCTCACACCTCAGGGACTGAATCTCACACCTCAGGGACTGAATCTCACACCCCAGGGACTGAATCTCACACCCCAGGGACTGAATATCACACCCCAGGGACTGAATCTCCCATCATAGGGATTGAATCTTCCATCATAGGGACTGAATCTCCCATCATAGGGACTGAATCTCCCACCCCAGGGACTGAATCTCCCACCCCAGGGACTGAATCTCCCACCCCAGGGACTGAATCTCCCACCCCAGGGACTGAATCTCCCATTACAGGGACTGAATCTCCCACCCCAGGGACTGAATCTCCCATTACAGGGACTGAATCTCCCACCCCAGGGACTGAATCTCCCACCCCAGGGACTGAATCTCCCACCCCAGGGACTGAATCTTTTGTACTCAGCAAGTCACAGTCATCACTTCTATCTTCTTTCAGTCCACACATCTGACTACGACACACAATGCAGGATGACAGACAACAGACATTACTCTGTGGGGGTGGAGCTAAGAATCCTCAAGTTTGGAAGAAATCCTCAGGGGTGGAGCCAAATGTACTCCTGATTGAATTATTCCTGTAAATATGCGACATTGGTGGGTGTGGCTACTGTATTCATGAAGAGATGCTGTTCCCAGGTTATATATATGAACCGGACAGCGAGGAGCCGTTCCTGAGAGGAGCCGGGCCCCAGGCACAACAATAATACAGCAAAAGTAGAGGAGCCGGGCCCCAGGCACAAAGGTAATACAGCAAAAGTAGAGGAGCCGGGCCCCAGGCACAAAGGTAATACAGCAAAAGTAGAGGAGTCGGGCCCCAGGCACAACAATAATACAGCAAACGTAGAGGAGTCGGGCCCCAGGCACAACAATAATACAGCAAACGTAGAGGAGCCGGGCCCCAGGCACAACAATAATACAGCAAACGTAGAGGAGCCGAGCCCCAGGCACAACAATAATACAGCAAAAGTAGAGGAGCCGGGCCCCAGGCACAACAATAATACAGCAAAAGTAGAGGAGCCGGGCCCCAGGCACAACAATAATACAGCAAACATAGAGGAGTCGGGCCCCAGGCACAATAATAATACAGCAAACGTCGAGGAGCCGGGCCCCAGGCACAACAATAATACAGCAAACGTAGAGGAGTCGGGCCCCAGGCACAACAATAATACAGCAAACGTAGAGGAGTCGGGCCCCAGGCACAACAATAATACAGCAAACGTAGAGGAGTCGGGCCCCAGGCACAACAATAATACAGCAAAAGTAGGAGGAGCCGGGCCCCAGGCACAAAGGTAATACAGCAAAAGTAGAGGAGCCGGGCCCCAAGCACAACAGTACAACATTCACAGTGGCTGATATCAAACCTCCATATCGGGGGACTTATTGACACCAATCATATAATAAACCGATTCCTATAAGCAGAGTGCTCAGGGGTGGAGCTCAGGTGCAGTGCTCAGGGGTGGAGCTATAGGAAAACATTTCTCAGTGGGGCGGGAATATAATATATTGTATGGGAGCTGAACATGCAGGCAGTCATTCAGTACACGTGGGGGTCTTTGTTGGGTAGGTAGGGGGGTATTGGTGTTTTTGGCGGGTTAGGTTTGGGGATGTCGGTAAAGGGGGTATTTGTCGGGTGGGTTGGGGGGGTCTCGGTGATGGGGGCTATTTGGTGGGTAAGTCTTGTGATGGGGGTCTTTGGCAGGAAGGTGGAGGGTATCGTGATGGGGGTTTTTGGTGGGTAGGTGAGAAGATATTGGTGATGGGGGTCTCAGTGATGATGGTATTTGGTGGTTAGGTCTCATGATAGGGGTCTTTGGTGGGTAGGTAGGAAGGTATCGGTAATGGGGGGTGTTTGGCAGGTAGGTTGGTGGATATCAGTGATGGGAGTATTTGGTGGGTAGGTGGGAAGGTCTCGGTGATGGGGGGTGTAATGGACTATGCTGCCAGGACAGTTATAATCTTCATGCAGGGGGACTACAAGAAACTGCATGGCTTGTCACAATTGGATGTACCACATTGTATTCTGAGCTCAAAGGGTTAATTGGACAAGTCTCTTTCATTGCTGGAATGCTAATGTTCCCTTCGCATAGCTAATGAGAACTCTTTTGTGTAGGTAACAGCCTCCTGTGAGGTGTATGCTGATGGGGATTATGTGTGAGTGATAATTGTTTTAAAGGTTAATTGAATTCTATTGTCTGATCAAGTTAAGGAGCCAAAACGTCTAGCGGCTGATTGGCTCAAGGGAGTGTCATTGTTTCAAAGTGTGTGTATTGAAGTCCCCCCTGGGTGGGGGGGGGGGAGTGTCATTTGTTTCTGTACAGTTTGTAACCAGATATAAGGAGGAAAAATGTGGCATTAAAGGTCTGTCTGCTTGACTCTGCAAACGTAGCCCGTCTCGTTTCTTGGAAGGGCGTTCGATGGGATATACCGGCGGTACTTGCATATCGCAGTTTGCCAGGGAAAAGGACGTCTCCAACGGCTGAGACCCTCACACCAGTGGGTAGCCGTTACATTGGTGGCAGCAGTGGGATGGTCCTTTTATCCAAAGAGCAAGTGCTGAATGGAGTCGCAGTACGCCAGGCTGAAAAGATCCACACTGAAAGATCTATTGGAGATTCGTGGTAGGAGCGCCAGCAACAGACCACGGAGGGAGCTGATAGCTGACCTGCTGGAGCTGGACGAAATGGATGGATCCATGGAAGGAACGGAGCCCCTTGCACCGGTCAGCAAAGAAGATGTAATTACTGGGATTGTACAGCGGAGATTATCCTTGTATCCAGAAACGTCCATGGAACTAATCAACCAGCTGTTCCGGGAAGCAAGGGAAGAAATACAAACTAAGAGGGGACAAGAACTGGAACTGGTAAGAGCGAGACAGCCCATTACACCTGCAGCTCCTACCCCCCCACCTGCTGCTACAGGAAAGAAAATACCGTTCACTGCATTTAAAGCTTTTGTAGAAAGTGAGGAGGAAATCGATGGATATTTGGCGGACTTTGAGAGGCAGTGCTCACTACACCAGGTACCACCAGACCAATGGGTCACTATTTTGTCGGGGAAATTGTCGGGCAAAGCCAATGAAGCCTTTCGGGCTCTCGCTCCAGAGGATATTTTACAATACCAGCAAGTTAAAAAGGCGCTGCTAACCCGATATGCCGTAACGCCAGAAGCCTACCGCCGGCGCTTCCGGGAGTCCAAGAAGATGGCTGTGGACTCCCACATGGAATGGGCCAACCAGTTACAAAGGGTAGCATCCCTTTGGGTCCAAGGGTGCAAGGCCAACACCGGGGAGGAAGTATTGCAGCTGTTCCTAATGGAACATTTCTTCCAAGACCTGGCCGCAGACATACAAGACTGGGTACGAGATCGCCGTCCCGCTAACTTAAACGAGGCGGCTCGGCTAGCAGATGAGTACGCGGAGACAAGGAAAGTAAGCCAGGGTACGACGCGGCTGGCTCAGAAGGTAGAACCGTGTACTCCAACCGTCACCCCACGCCCAGAGTTTCGGGCTCCAGTCCCACCACGTCCTCAGGGGCCTAGCAACTACCCCCGGGATTCGCCTAGGGTGACGTGCCATCACTGCAGCGACACGGGACATATTGCTCGTTATTGCCCTTTGAGAGCTACAAATAACAATTGGAGACGCACAACACCCAACACAGAGGTCACTCCATCGCGTCCCTCTGCGGCCCACTGCCTGGAGACCGAGGTGGGCCCTGAGGAATGTCTGGGAATTTGGTATGAGGCAGACCCAATACAAGCTGCCTCTCCGGATAACCGTCAGCATCACCGTCAGGAGGTACGAGTGAATGGACAAGTAGCACAAGGCCTAAGAGATTCCGGGACTACTATCACTCTGATTCAAAAACATCTGGTAAAGCCAGAGAACGTGTCCACTCGCACAGTTGCCGTCCGGGTCGCAGGGGGTGCTGTATTTCGCGTACCCACCACCCGGGTGCACTTAGACTGGGGAGCCGGGTCAGGAAAGACCACAGTTGGTATCATGGACAACCTTCCTGCCGAGGTGGTGCTGGGCAACGACATTGGCCCTCTGACTTCGGCTTATTTACCTACACCTGCTGCTGCTTGTCCCGTGACCACCCGCGTTGCTGGAATCAACCCGCTTGCTGCTGAGAACCGGGTAAGACTACCTTCCCCGACATGTACTGTAGATCCGGCACAATATCACAGTCTAAAATGGGAATGTGACAAGTTGGCCAGTGAGAAATCAGAGATGCAACGACACTATGTCATTGTATTATGAGATGTCCCGTGGCTTGAACATTGAAATGCACAAACAGGCGGAAATTGTCAAAAGATTAAATGGGATTTGCATCCAGGTGGTGCCGTATCTGTCCCAAGAGCATCAGCAACAGGTTTTGGGAGCCATTGAGAGAGCAAAGCAAGCGACTGTTCCAGAACTGAATTCTATTATTCACCGTCACCATCAGCTACCGACCTGGTAAGCCAATGGGAAGGCCGACGGACTGTCCAGGCAAACGGAACTTTTACCCTAACAGCAGACCGGACATCCCCAAGTTGATCCGAAAAGGATCAATCCGGGTCTGCCGGAGTGTTCCACAAAAGGGGGGCAGTGTAACGGATCATGGACTATGCTGCCAGGACAGTTATAATCTTCATGCAGGGGGACTACAAGGAACTGCATGGCTTGTCACAATTGGATGTACCACATTGTATTCTGAGCTCAAAGGGTTAATTGGACAAGGGTCTCTTTCATTGCTGAATGCTAATGTTCCCTTCGCATAGCTAATGAACTCTCTTTTGTGTAGGTAACAGCCCCCCTGTGAGGTGTATGCTGATGGGGATTATGTGTGAGTGATAATTGTTTTAAAGGTTAATTGAATTCTATTGTCTGATCAAGTTAAGGAGCCAAAACGGCTAGCGGCTGATTGGCTCAAGGGAGTGTCACTGTTTCAAAGTGTGTGTATTGAAGGCCCCCTGGGGGGGGGGGGAGTGTCATTTGTTTCTGTACAGTTTGTAACCAGATATAAGGAGGAAAAATGTGACATTAAAAGTCAGTCTGCTTGACTCTGCAAACGTAGCCTCGTCTCCTTTCTTGGAAGGGCGTTCGATGGGATATACCGGCGGTACTTGCATATCGCATTTTGCCAGGGAAAAGGACGTCTCCAACGGCTGAGACCCTCACACTACTTGGGTAGCCGTTACAGGGGGTGTTTGATTTTAGGTCTCGGTGATGGGGGGGTGTTTGGTGGTTAAGTCTAGGTGATGGGGGGGGGTGCTTGGTAGGTAGGTGGGAAGGTCTCGGTGATCGGGGGTGTTTGTTGGGTAGGTGGGAAAGTCTTGGCGATGGGGGGTGTTTGTTGGGTAGGTCTCTGTGATGGGGGGGTGTTTGTTGGGTAGGTCTCGGTGATGGCGGGGTGTTTGGTGGGTAGGTGGGAAGGTCTCGGTGATGGGGGGTGTTTGTTGGGTAGGTCTTGGTGATGGGGGTATCGGTGATGGGGGGGTGTTTGGTGGGAAGGTCTCGGTGATGGGGGGTCTTTGGCAGGTAAGTGGGTAGGTCTTGGTGATGGGGGGTGTTTGGTGGGAAGGTCTCGGTGATGGGGGGGTGTTTGGTGGGAAGGTCTCGTGATGGCGGGGTGTTTGGTGGGAAGGTGGAAAGGTGTTGGTGATGGGGGGTGTTTGTTGGGTAGGTGGGAAGGTCTCGGTGATGGCAGGGTGTTTGTTGGGTAGGTGGAAAGGTCTCGGTGATGGCAGGGTGTTTGTTGGGTAGGTGGGAAGGTCTCGGTGATGGGGGGTGTTTGTTGGGTAGGTATCGTGATGGGGGTATTTGGTGGGAAGGTCTCAGACTCAGTGATGGGGGGGTGTTTGGTAGGTAGGTGGGAAGGTCTCGGTGATGGCAGGGTGTTCGTTGGGTAGGTCTCGGCGATGGGGGGTGTTTGTTGGTTAGGTCTCGGTGATGGGGGGGGTGTTTGGTGGGTAGGTGGGAAGGTCTCGGTAATGGGGGGTGTTTGTTGGCTAGGTATCGGTGATGGGGGTATTTGGTGGGAAGGTCTCGGTGATGGGGGTGTTTGGTGGAAAGGTCTCGTGATGGTGGGGTGTTTGGTGGTTAGGTCTCGGTGATGGGGGGTGTTTGGTAGGTAGGTGGGAAGGTCTCGGTGATGGGGTGTTTGTTGGGTAGGTGGGAAGGTCTCGTGATGGCAGGGTGTTCGTTGGGTAGGTGGGAAGGTCTCGTGATGGGGGGGTGTTTGGTGTATAGGTCTCGGTGATGAGGGGGTGTTTGGTGGTTAGGTCTCGGTGATGGGGGGTGTTTGTTGGGTAAGTGGGAATGTATCGGTGATAGGGGGGGGGGTCTTTGGCAGATAGGTTGGGGGTATCGGTGATGGGGGTATTTGGTGGGAAGGTCTCGGTGATGGGGGGGGGGGGGGGTGTTTGGTGGGAAGGTCTCGTGATGGGTAGGTGGGAAGGTCTCGGTGATGAGGGGTGTTTGTTGGGTAGGTCTCGGTGATGGGGGGGTGTTTGGTGGGAAGGTCTCGGTGATGGGGGGTGTTTGTTGGGTAGGTCTTGGTGATGGGGGGGGTGTTTGGTGGGAAGGTCTCGGTGATGGCAGGGTGTTTGGTGGGTAAGTGGGAAGGTATCGGTGATGAGGGGTGTTTGTTGGCTAGGTCTCGGTTGATGGGGGGTGTTTGGTGGGTAGGTCTCGTGATGGCGGGGTGTTTGGTGGGAAGGTGGAAAGGTGTTGGTGATGGGGGGTGTTTGTTGGGTAGGTGGGAAGGTCTCGGTGATGGCAGGGTGTTTGTTGGGTAGGTGGGAAGGTCTCGGTGATGGGGGGGTGTTTGTTGGGTAGGTATCGTGATGGGGGTATTTGGTGGGAAGGTCTCAGACTCAGTGATGGGGGGTGTTTGGTAGGTAGGTGGGAAGGTCTCGGTGATGGCAGGGTGTTCGTTGGGTAGGTGGGAAGGTCTCGGCGATGGGGGGTGTTTGGTGGGAAGGTCTCGGTGATGGGGGGATGTTTGTTGGGTAGGTCTCAGTGATGGGGGGGTGTTTGTTGGGTAGGTATCGGTGATGGGGGTATTTGGTGGGAAGGTCTCGGTGATGGGGGGTAGGTCTCGTGATGGGGGGTGTTTGGTGGTTAGGTCTCGGTGATGGGGGGTGTTTGGTAGGTAGATGGGAAGGTCTCGGTGATGAGGGGTGTTTGTTGGGTAGGTCTCGGTGATGGGGGGGTGTTTGGTGGGTAGGTGGGAATGTCTCGTGATGGCGGGGTGTTTGGTGGGTAGGTGGGAAGGTCTCGTGATGGGGGGGTTGTTTGGTGTATAGGTCTCGGTGATGAGGGGGTGTTTTGGTGGTTAGGTCTCGGTGATGGGGGTGTTTGTTGGGGTAAGTGGGAATGTATCGGTGATAGGGGGGGGGTCTTTGGCAGATAGGTTGGGGTATCGGTGATGGGGGTATTTGGTGGGAAGGTCTCTGTGATGGGG